>NC_141027.1:76445000-76507500 GCF_052040795.2 Danio rerio
TTAAAATTGTAGAGAGATCACCTCCCGCATCATTCAAATCATGTGTGGGAAAGCATTTTGGCATCCCTTGCACAGAAAGTTCAACACTCGTCAGCAATGAGCATTTGAATGGAATAATTCGGGGAAAGTATTGTCAGCACAGGCTGAGCATCATCAGGGGACGCTGGCTGTTCTCTCTGCGTGTTCGCTAATTGATTTTGCGGGGAAGTGGATGCGAGGGGCTTCTGGGTGGTTTTTCTTGGCCTCGTCTGGTGTTTACACTTATAGACAGAAGGAACACGACTCCTCGGCCACCGCCGCGACAGCAGCTGTCACTACATGACTCTCCATATTCATGCGGAGTTACAGTGCGCACACCAGAGCCTCGCCAAAGGGTCAAGTTAACACTTTGGGAGCCACAAAGACGATGGAAAGATGCAGTCACGTCCTGCTTACAACCGCACCCATTCCAGTCAAAAATAAATAAATACTGAAATGAATGTTTTTGTAATGCTTTGTTCATTTTTTTTGTTTTGCCCTTTCTGCATTGCTTTTGTTTTGTTTGTTTGTTTTCTATTGATTTGTTTTGTTGTTTTCTTTGTGTTATTTTTGTTTTTTACTTTTTGTGATGTTTTTTTTTTTTGTTATTTACAAATTTCACATTTGGAACAAAATTCACATTTAGCAGACAAAAGCATTCAAAATGTCTCACTACGTATTAATTGTATTACATTTTTTCTACATAGCTAAGATTTCCATTTGTATGCATTATTGTAGCTCACATTGATATTAGAAATATCAAGCTTTACTTCCTAAAATATAATACAAGTTAACTTTTTGCAGTTTTTTTTGTTAAACAAAATTAAACAAAATTATTCAAATTTGATTTAGTTTTAAATTAGACATTTAAGAAGAGGCTTATTTCATTTTAGCTTTATTTTAATAACAGAAAATAATTTGTAATAGTTTTACAATTGGGTTTAGGTTTAGTAAAAACAATACTGATTGTTTCATTCATTCATTCATTCATTCATTCATTCATTCATTGTTCTAAGGCTTAGTCCCTTTATTCATCAGGGGTTACCACAGCGGAATGAACCGCCAACTTATCCAGCATATGTTTTACGCAGCTTCGAGCTGCAACCCAGCACTGGGAAACACCCATACACTCTCACAATCACACACACACACACACACACACACACACACACACACACACACACACACACACACACACACACACACACACACACACACACACACACACTCTCATACACTATGGCCAATCTAGTTTATTTAAATCACCTATAGCGCATGTGTTTGGTGTGTTGTGGAAACTGGAGCACCCGGAGGAAACCCACACCAACGCTGGAAGAATGGACAGTTTGATGGTTAGATGGATGGACGGTTAGATGGTTAGACGGACGGACGGACGGACGGACGGACGGACGGACGGACGGACAGACGGACAGACAGACAGACAGACAGACAGACAGACAGACAGACAGACAGACAGACAGACAGACAGACAGATAGATAGATAGATAGATAGATAGATAGATAGATAGATAGATAGATAGATAGATAGATAGATAGATAGATAGATAGCTCTCCTTTGCAGTATTTCCCTCAGAGATCAAACTTCAGTGTTTTTTATTCATTATTAACAAACTGATTATTGGAGTACTGATCATTTCCGTATTTGATTGGCTCATAAAAGTCATTCGCCGGGAACTGCTTAATTACACCGAATGTTTTTGATTCACTGAACTCCAACAAGTGAACTCATATGAGTCAGTGCCGGAGCTTTGATGATAATATTACATACATATTAATGCAGGGAACACTTTCAGATTCTTGTAGCTTGATTTCAACTAAATCACATGCAAGAACTTAGCATAACCCAATCTCAAGAAATCCCTCCAGTTCCGGTCATAAAAAAAACATCCTCATGATCTCTTTGGCTTTCAACTGTTTTATTTGTCCTCGCTTGAATAAAAGCCAAAGACTTTAAATTAACATTACTGCCTTACTTTGTATACCTTAATAAAGTAGTCCTAGAATGTTGTGGTTTTAAATTAGCATTTAAATTGGGTTGTTCGTATAGACAAAAGTCCTTCCACTGCTTTGCTTGAAAGCCGGTCTTGCTTCAAGCTTTTTCCCATGTGACATTCAGATCTATTTGATTTCAGAATTAATCACCGCTCTTCATGGAGTTCATTAAGAGGCTTTAAATGACATGTTTGGCTTTGGATTATAGTGACTAAAGTATCTGATCACGTACATATAGAGCGGGTTTAGTTATGCCTGCGCAGCCATGCATGCTAAGATAGTACTCCTGTTTAATCCTAATACTTTTAGCTTGTTGCCTTATTCAGTGGTGGAAAGAGGACTGAAAATACTTGTTCATTACTAGTTTTCCTTTAATTTTTGAGAAGCACTTTGGTCAATACTACTTTCTTAAAATATAAATAAACTTGTATTGTACATAACATTGATTTACTACTATGTTTGACCAGTGAAGAGACGTTTTTTCTTCATATAATTATCGCAGATCAAATATTGGACTATTAATGCACAGCCATAGACGACACACGAACACAATAGAGACCCTTCAGTGAAGCTCGTCTCCATGAAAGAACCTTCCAGCGCTCGATGAGTTTGGCGACTGTGTCCTTTTAGTGCACTTCAAAAGCACAAGTATATTTCCCCCTAATGTATTGGGATGGTGCAGGATGCTTTTGTCAGAGCGGCGCTGGTTAAACAGAAGCTCTTGTAAATTAATGGCCAGCGTTAGAGTGAGGCTGGAGTGCATGTAAAGCCTTCTGTTCAATGTTTCTGAAAGCAGGCGAGCACAAGCATCAAAGCCCTGTGGATGCACAGCGAGAAATACTCCACACAAGTGGACGAAAGCGTAAACACTCGACACACACTGTTCATGTTCATCATCGTGAGTCACACTCTGTATGATGTGAATATATAAATATTAAAATTTAAAACGTAACAAAATTTTTTTAATAAAAAATCAAGTTATAGAAAATATTTTTTTAATAACAATAAAAATAACAATAAAAAATTATAATGATAATATAATAATAATAATAGTAATAATAATAATAAAGATAATTATAATTATAATAACAATATTAAAGATAATAATAATAATAATAGTAATATTAAAGATAATATTAATAATAATAATAATATTAAAGATAATAATAATAAAGATAAAAATAATAAAATTAATTATAAAATACTAACAATACTACTAATAATAAATATAATAATAATAATAATAATAATAATAACAAAGATAATAATAATAATAATAATAATAATAATAAACTACTACTACTAATAATAAAGATACTACTACTACTACTACTACTAATAATAATAATAATATAAAGATAATATTATAATGATAAAGATAATAACAATAATCAAATAATAATAATAATAGAAAAATATAAATAATAATAATAATAATAATAATAATAATAATTAAAAAGCAAAACTAAAATTTGTCTGACTAAAAAAGATGCTAAAATTTAAAACTTACACTCAAATAATTTAAAACAACCTGTTCAAAAATTCCCCAAGATTAAAAAAGTAAATACAGTTTTTAAAAATAATGCGTGTAAACTTTTTAAACTCCTACGCTATGTTTTATACAGCTAACTGAGCCTTGGATCAAATCAACCACTATCACCCTGGTTACAAAAATGAGTACAGGACATAAAAAAAAAATTGCCTGTTAATTTGTTTACAGAGTTGTCCACATTAAATTAAGAAAAGTAATTTAATTAAAGAAATAATAAATATATCATAGATGTATTAACGGATGTTTATCATTCAATGGGGTCAAATCGACCCATAGGTTAATAGAAGGGTTACGAATATTTTCACAGTTTTAGTCTAAGCATTTTGAGGCAAAAAATAAATAATAATTTTGCAATTAACAGAAAAAAAAACAATAACAAAGAAAAAAATCTACAGAAAATAAAACAAAAACAACAACAAAGCAAAGAAAACAAAACATTGCAGCACAAAACCAAAACAAAACTATTACAAAACATAAAACATAAAACAAAGACACACACACACACACACACACACCCACACACACACACACACACACACACACACCCACACCCACACACACACACACACACACACACACACAAAGGCCAGCAATAATGTGAAATATTAAAACTCTACTCTGGTAATTGTCACAGGACTGCCGGTGCACCGTTTACAAAGAAACACTGAAATAAAAGGCAGATGAGAGCATATTTCATCACTCGTTCATAAAAGAAATCTCAAAGAACTGCACGCTTTCACATATAATCATCTAACAAAGTTTATAGACTCTCAGATCTCAGTGAAGCATAAAGCACGTTCATTTTAATTCTGCTCGGACTGAGTTTTCATACTAAATTATGCAACACTTTGTTCTGGTCTTCTGTTTTGATTGGTCAAGCCGTGCTTTAAAAGGGACTGGAGCTGCTGGAAAATTACATCATGACACTGATACACACAACACTGCATGCCAATGTCAAATCTCGAAAACTAAACAGACACTGAATGAGATATTTTAATCATACAGTACTTGAGGGGGAAAATGCTTTTGAGCAGCATTTATTAGATTGTCATCTAGAACTCTTGCTTTTATTTATCACAAAGAAAATAAAAAAATAAAAATAAAAATAAAGAAACAAGAACAAAATGAAATCAACAAATAAAGAACACAAAGCAAAAAAAATCAATAAACGAAACAAGCACAAAAGAAACCAACACTAAAAATAAGAAACAAAACAATACAATAATAAATCAAAGAAAAAAGAGGCAAAAACAACTAAACAAGCAAACAAACAAACCAGAAAAGGTTACGTTCAGTGTTTTTTCCCCAACTATAAGCTAAATGTTTGTGTTTCTTAATATATTTCCTAACATCCTTTTATATCTTTTAAAAGTGTCAATAAAATGCTAATATAAAAATAATGTTTATATTTCCTAAATGTACTGTTTATATATATATATATACTGTATATATATATAATATCATTCTGGTACAGCTGTCCAACTGCTCGTTTACGCTAATTTCTAATCAGCCAATCACATGGCTGAAACCCAATGCATTTAGGCATGTAGACATGGTCAATACGATCTGCTGCAGTTCAGAATGAGGAAGAAAAGGGATTTAAGTGACTTTGAATGTGGCATGGTTGTTGGTGCCAGACGGGCTGGTCTGAGCATTTTAGAAACTGCTGATCTACTGGGATTTTCACACACAACCATCTCTAGGGTTTACAGAGAATAGTCCAAAAAAGAGAAAATATCCAGTGAGCGGCAGTTCCACGATTACATGATTTGTAATAAAGTGGCGGGTGAGTATATATATATATATATATATATATCAAAATTTAAGTCAAAATTATTAGCACCCCTGAATTATTAGCCCCCCTGTTTATTTTCCCCCCAATTTCAGTTTAACCCAGAGAAGATTTCCTCAACACATTTCTAATCATAATAGTTTTAATAACTTATTTCTAAAAACTGTTTTATTTTGTCTGTGACATGATGACAGTAAATAATATTTGATTAGAATTTTTTTCACGACACTTCTATACAGCTTAACTGGGTTAATTAGGTTACCTAGGCACGTTAGGATAATTAAGGCAAATTATTGTATAAAGATGGTTTGTTCTGTATATCAAAAAAAAATACATAGCTTAAAGTGGCTAAATAGCTTAAAATATATTTGTCCTTAAAATGGTGTTTAAAAAAATAACAACTGCTTTTATTCTAGTCGAAATAAAACAAATAAGACTTTCTCCAGAAGAAAAAATATTATCAGACATACTGTGAAAATTTCCTTGCTCTGGTAAATATCATTTGGGAAATATTGTATATTTTTCTAAATATATATACTGTATCAGGTCAGCCCCAGTTTTGCCTTCAAAGCTGCCTTAATCCTTCATGGCATAGATTCAACAAGGTACTGGAAATATTCCTCAGAGATTTTGCTCCATATTGACATGAAAGCATCATGCAGTTGCTGCAGATTTGTCGGCTGCACATCCACGATGCCAATATCCCATTCCACCACATCCCAAAGGTGCTCTATTGGATTGAGATCTGGTGACTGGAGGCCATTTGAATACAGTGAACTCATTGTCAGAAAATAACAATGAATTGTTTTATATATATATATATAATTATTATTTTTTTCATTCTGAAACAAACTGACCAATGAAATGAAATGAACGGCCACTTTATTTTCAGTCGTGTAATAGCGTGTTTTACTAAAATCAGTCAGGTCATTCCAAAGCAACCCAGCTAACCAAGTCAACCAAGCTAAAACTGAAAAATACTGGACATTGCTGTCATTTTTATTGTCATGTTTAAAAACAATGTATTTTGTTATAAAACAATACAATATATTTTAACCCTGAATGCAATATTAAATAACACAACATTTACAAATTAAAATCAAGTATGTAGTTAAAACATCAAAACAAGTAAACTACTTTAAAGCTCAACATAAAAATAAAAAATTTAAAGAAACTTTCAATTTGGTATTTAAAACGACACTCTCATTGCACTTAAGCGTCTTTTTGTTCAATAAATATTAATTTATTAGCAAGTTCAGTTTTTAAGATCTTTTAAAATTGACTCGATAGAATCAAGAAATCCACAAAAAATGCATTTGAGCACAACTAAGTGCACTTAAATTCCATCTAAAAACATTGACATTGATCATTTGTAAATGCATTTCTTTGTGGTACAAATGTTTAGATGCACCTTCCTCACAGCCTGCAGACAATGCCATGGCACTTTGTTCCAGACGACATGGTAACACTGTGGTAGCTTTTAGTATCTTGCTGTTAGTGCAATAAATCACGCGGCAGACTCCCATAGCCTTCAAAAGACTCCACAATAACAAGCTGCACACACAGTTCAAATAAACTTAGTCCAAATTCTGCTGAGCTCCCCGTGTGGGAATCTGGGTTCCTCTGATTTCTGCTTACAATGCACAAAGACTGTCTTCTTCGTGATGTATTGCCGACGAGAAGGACCACGGCTGCCCATTCATTTTATTCCCAACCTGTTCCAAGAAGCATCCATAAAATATAGGTTGGGAATGAGACGCTAAATTTAACTTTCTCTCTCTATAGATGTAGCCGTTACTGAAGTTACGCTTTAACCTTCATATCCTGCAGCTGGAGAGAACTTGCTGATCTAAGCAAGAGGATCCCATTGAAAACAACAGCTCTTTAAAAAAGATCTGTAAATGTTTTGTCATGATGAATTGTGTATCTTTTACATTCATTCGTTCATATTCCTTCAGCTTAGTCCCTTATTTATCAAGGGTCGCCACAGTGGAATGAACCGCCAACTATTCCAGAATATGTTTTATGCAGGGGATGCCCATCCAGCCACAACCGAGTACTGGGAAACACCCATACACTCATTCACACACATGGCCAATTTTGTTTACCAAATTCACCTATAGCGCATGTGTTTGGACTGTTGGGGAAACCGGAGCACCCGGAGAACATTAACAGGTAAATCTCCAACACTATTCTTTAAAACATCACTATGTCCTTTTCTGGAATATCTGAATATATATTTTATGCTAAATTGTTTCCTTATACACAAGTAAAGCCTAAAACAAGTATTGCACTGTTATCTGTCAGACATTTTTAACCACAGTATTAGTTTCTAATGATGGCTTCATCATTAAGTCAGATTTGTTCATGTAGTGAATCATCTGATTTCATTAATTGTCTCGGGGCATTTTTCATTAAGCAGGTGTAATATTTATTAATGTTAATAATTTAAGTTCTTATATTTACTCAATGACAATCTTTACTGCCCATTCTAGTGTGTTGGGCTCATGATTGGTGCTTGGTAATGTCAGGGGGTCTGGCTCTTTACTGTTAGCAGCAAACTGGACAAGAGGCTGCTGCTGCTGAAGAGCTACAGAACAAGAAAAAGTTCGCTACATAGACGGTGGTTTGCAGGCATTGTTGTTTTGCACTGCTCCTAACTAGCTTAACGTTAACTTACTGGCCATTTCATCGTCTTCATGTGTGTTGTTGTACTCTCGCTTCTGCTGGTTAATGAAAAATGTACTCAACCTTTCTTAATTCTGGCCTTTTCATCGCCAACTTTGCGCTTCCTATTATCAGTTTTCCATCTCTCGCGTATCTCTTAACAAATGATTTAGCTGGTGAGCAAGGTGCCGCTGTTGGGGAGTCGAATGATAATTACGTCATCTTTAACCTTCAGGCTGCATTCTGCTCATGGGGGTGCGAGAAAATAAATAAAAAGAGTAGAGCTGCGGTAAGATAATGAATAAAAAGAGTGAGGCTATGGTCAAACACATTAATTTATTAACCAATGTTGCTGCTGATTTATTTAAAATTAATTAATTAACCAATTAATTAACTAATTAATTAATTTAAAAATAAATAAATAATTAAATTAATAAATAAATAAAATAAAAAATATATAAATTAATAAATTCATTATTTAATAAAAATATAAATAAACAAACAAATAAATAAATTACAATAAATAAATTATAAATAAATAAATTAATTAAAAAATATATAAACAAACAAACAAACAAATCTAAATAAATGAATAATTAAATAAATAAATAAATAAAGTAAATAATACATTAATAAATAAATTAATTAAAAATATTAATTAATAAATTAATTAAAAATTATAAACAAACAAATAAAAAATAATTTATAAATAAATAAATAAATAATTAACTAATTAATTCATTAAGAAATATAAATAAATAAATTTTATATATATAAACAAACAAAAAAACATAAATAATTAAGTACATAAATAAATAAATAATTAAGTACATAAATAAATAAATAAATAAATAAATAAATAAATAAATAAATAAATAAATAAATAAATAAATAAATAAATAAATAAATAAATAGATTAATGGATGGATGGATGGAAAAAAGTGTGCCTGCTGAGAGTGCAGTCAGCTAGTGACACGCGCCCCCGTGGCCAAAAAAAACGGACTGGCCCACCGGGAATTCTCTCTGTCCTCCCGATTAGCCAATCCGGGCCTGATTTAACCTGATTAACTAAGTAGCATTACAAAAAACGATGTCATGACTTTTTCGTAGTTTTCAAAGTTTTTCACAGTGACATGAGCCAGATATAATATAAAGCACAGATCATAAACAGGACAAATTACTGTAGTCCCTTAGGTTTACCAGTTATGATGAAAAACAACAAAGGATCCTTTAAAAACCGTTCTGGGGGGCATAAAGTCCTGAAGTCCAGTGAATTGAGACGAGAGTGCAGGATGTCAAATTCATGTGGATTACGGGGAAGGTGAATGAGGTTTAATTTCACAGCCTGATGGCCTGATAATCCATAAAGTGTTGCTATAAAATCAAGCACCACATCACTAATGGTTCATTCATTACAGGTTATTACCGCACACCTTTTACCCTCATGCCTTCAGACATCCAAACTTGAAGGTGCTTTGGCAAGTTTAAAAAGGAAAGAATAAAGAGGAAATCTGTACATTAAGAAAAATACTTTTGTAATTTAGAGTAAATACTATACACTACCTGACAAAAGTCCTGTCGTCTATCCAAGTTTTAGGAACAACAAATAATATCTTGACTTCTAGTTGATCATTTGGTATCAGAAGTGGCATATATGAAAGGCAAAGGCCTCTAGATTACGCTTATTTTACCATAATAAAATATGATCATTCACAGTTCACAGTGCCCTCTAGTGGATTTTTTTTCTGAAACGTACAACAAAACATACCCTAAGTAATGCATTTCAGATTGTCAAAAATAAAAACAGTGTCCTCTAGTGGATTTTTCTTCTGAAACATACAACAAAACATATATATGTAATGCAAATCAGATTCACAAAAATACAGACAGCACCCTCTAGTGGATTTGTCATCTGAAATGTGCAACAAAATCTACCCTAAGTAATGCATTTCAGATTGGCTAACATACAGACAGCGTTATCTATCGGATTTTTCTTCTGAAACGTGCAACAAAATGCACCCTAAGTAATGCATTTCAGATTTGCTAAAATTTACACAGCGCCCTCTTGTGGATTTTTGTTCTGAAACGCGCAACGAAATGTACCCGGAGCAACGTATTTTACATTTCACAAACATATAGGCTCAGGCATTCATTTCAAATGAGCCTAAGCTGAATTGTTCAGTAATAAACTCCTTTAATATGTCTTCTATATGATTATTCCGAAGCTCTCTCTTCTCTGCAAGGACTCCTCTGTATTTCTCAGTAAAAGCCCCTTGAACATCATTTCTCAGAAAGCCTCCCTTTGGAGTTCATTGGCCACACAACAAAGCAGAATAAAGCATGAATCACCACTGTGTGCTTGTCTTTCCTCAAGACAAAAAGAAAAAAAAAAACACCCACCAGAGGAAGAACACGCACATTTTACATTGGTGAAAACTGATATGTATAAATGCATTTGATACAAAGGAGAGACTTTTAATTTTAATCAACGTACAAAACCTTAAAGTGCTCTGAGAATTAAGTGCTAGACTAAGTTTAAGTAATTTTTTTAATAGCAGGAAGAGTGTTTCTACAGGTGGTTTGTCAAGCCCACTCACCTGTGTGAAGCTCACTTCATAAATGCACAGCGGATGCCCTTACCCAGTGCAGGGGAAAACACTGATACACTCTCGCATTCACACACACACACTCACACATTCATACACTACGGCCAATTTTGTTTACCCAATCCACCTATAGCACATGTCTTTAGACTGCGGGGGAAACCCGCGCCAACACTGGGAGAACATACAAACTCCACATAGAAATGTCAACTGGCCCAGCTGGGAATTGAACCAGTGACCTTGCTGTGAGGCGACAGCACTAACCACTGAGTCACCGTGTGGCCCCCTTTTTGTATGTTTATAATGTCATATTTTTATTCAATAACCTTCAGTAATGCTTTAAAGTAAGGTTTCATTTGTTAACATTAGTGAACTGCATTAGTTAACGTGAACAAACAATGAATACTCTACGAAACATCAATCAATCAATGTCCTCGCTTCCTCTTTTACTAATGCATTACTACAAATGAAAAGTCATTAGCATTATTTAATGGGCCTGATCTCGAATGAACTAAGGATGAGCAGTTGTGTTATAAACCAGTGTGAGCTAAATTCATAAACACCGCAAAACAAATTTACTGGTCATTGCAATCTTTGCATTAACTATAATGTAAACTATAAAGTGTTACTAAATAATCTTTTTTATATGATAACTGATCTACAAGCTACACGAGACTAATCAAATACAAAAGAACAGGTAAAAATGGACATACAAGACAGCCAGTCGTGTGTGTGTGTGTGTGTGTTAGTAATAGTAACTGGGTGCAGAGATGGAAGTACATAAACAAAGGAGGATTTAAAAAGGTACAACACGCAAAACAACAGTAAAACTATCCATGATAGTAATAACAATAGCTTTTATAATAAAAAAAAACAAGCTAAAATAAGGAGAATTTTAAAAAATAAAACAATCAGGGGTGGAGAATTAGGAGGATGATGCATAATGATTTTAATATTGGTAGTGGCTATAACCACAACAACAATGATGACGATGATGATGATAAAAAAATAAAAAATAAATAAAAATTAAAAATAAATAATAATAACAATAATAATAACAACAATGATGATAATAATAATTCCAAAATAACAACAACTACTATCATTATTAATATAAAAAACTAAAAACTAAAAAATAATTCCAAATTAATAACAACCACAATAATAATAATAATTATTATTATTATTATTATTAAATTCTACTTCTAATAGTAAACATCATAATAATTATAAAATAAAATAATTCCAAATTAACAACAACAGCAGCAAAAACACAATAATAATAATAATAATAATAATAATAAAATAATAATAATAATAATAATAATAATAATAACAATGACAATAATTATTCCAAAATAACAACAACTAACATTATTATTAATATAAAAACAACAATAATAATAATAATAATAATTCCCAATTATTAACAACAACAATGATAATAATAATAATAATAATTATTATTATTATTATTATAAAATACTACTAATAATAATACTCACCATCATAATAATCATAAAATAAAATAAAAAATCACATTTAACAACAACAACACAATAATAATAACAACAATAATAATAAAAACAACAACAATAATAATAATTCCAAAATAACAACAACTATTATTATTGTTATTATTATTATGATAATTATTATTATAAATAACAACAATAATAATAATAATAATAATATTGATGATGATGATATAATGATGACAAAATAATAATAATAATAATAATAATAATAATAATAATAATAATAATAATAATAATAATAATAATAATAATCACCATCATTAATTTTATTATTTTAAAACAAAAACGACAACAACAATAAAAAAAGTATATAATAAACAAACATATAATCAAATATAAAATAAATGAACACAAAAATATAATAATAATAATTATCAAACAGTAACTTATCATCTGCGGCATCCAAGCAGCATGCGCTCCACAAGTGTGAGTGTGTGTGTGAGTGTGTGTGTGTGTGTGTGTGTGTGTGTGTGAAACCTGATGAGCCTAAACAGCACCATAAGCTTCAAAAGAAGTCTTACTATCATCATTTCTTGCATGCCTATTACAACAACCCCAAACTTTCCCACCACCTCCAGGTGATCTCAGAAATCCCTGCACTTTTCTACTACAATACCTCAAATGTCTAATCTAACAAAGCACAAAAGCATCCTCCGACTCACTGTCATCAAATCAAATCACTCTTTACCTGTCCGTTTTCTCCTCTGTTTGGTTTGCAGTGAAAATATCACCATCAAAGCGCCCATGATTTCAGCAAATCTCCAAGAGTGACTGTGGCTTTAGTTGTGAGTCTATCGCTCAGATCGTCTCCGGTGTGCTCCGATTAACCGCTGCCTTCAATCTGCTCCACTTTGGCACACTTTAATGAAGCCCCGGAGTTCTGGATGTTCGCTCCGCTACAGATACACTTCTTCACTGAAAGACGGAGGCGAGAGAAAGGGAGAGATGGAGCAGGAAAACAGCAGGAGGAGGAGGAGGAGGAAAGAAAGGGCACTGTTGCTGCCGGAGAACGAATGAACGCTGTTGTGGACTCTGAGTTCTGCTTTAATTCAAGCGCTACCAATCATGCCCGAGCCGACGCTCATTAAGATGACAGAGACTAATGCATAATAATACGTCTACTTCAAAACCAATGCTTCTCAACAGTGCGCAGCCTTCATTTCTACTAATATTTCTAAGGTGAGAGATGGAAAAGAGCCTAGGAAATTGGTGAGCTGCATGCTGTATATGCGAAACACATGTTAATCCTGTTTTGTTTACTACTACACTCTTACAAAAATTGCTGCCAACATTGTTTTAATTATATTTCAAGAGTTCACACTGTTAGCAGGTTTGGCATGCTGTCCTGGGAGAGAACCCTGAGCTCGGAGATAGTTAAGCCCAGGGCTCTCGCCAGGTCCATAGAGCATGTGAGGGGAGTACGAGATCAGGTGGTTCTTGAGAGCTCCCCTGTGATAAAGGAAGAAAGGAGGAGAAGGGGTGGATGGGGGGTTTCTTCCGAAAACGAAGATAAGGGAGTAGATTTAGCTAGCCTACTTATAGTGAGTTAGGATTAATCTGATTGGCTAACTAATGAACGTAGATGGGTTGCCAGCTGCTGTCAATTATATCACATGCTCCTCTCGAAATTAGTTTGTGAAACTTCACTTAGAGGACCTATTATGCCGCTTTTTACAAGATGTAAAATAAGTCCTCTAGATCAGGGGTACACAAACTTTTCAGCCTGCGACCCCCAATATGACGATGCCAGTGACTCGCGACCCCCAATATCCTGGTTATGAATACAGAAACCTTGCATGCAATGTCACACCCACGGATATTCTTTGTTTAATGTCAGTGCAGTAAATGGGCCAGAAACTTTAACCTGGTGTTATAAAATCAATATGCTGCATCTGACGCTATTGCTGTGTGTTTAATATCATGTAATTACCACTGGGGTCGCAATCCAATAGAACTAGTAACTATAAGCTACTATAGTAACTATATAGTATTTATAAACGACTATATTTTTTCTCTTCTGTAGGTTATGGATAAAATATGTTCATTCCTATATGATTTAATAATAATAAATAGATTTTTTTAAATCACCAGGCGACCCCCCTTCATTGTCCCGCGACCCCTCAAGGGGTCCCGACCCCCACTTTGAGAACCCCTGCTCTAGACCAAGGGTACTTAAACTTTTCAGCCCGCGACCCCTAAAATAACAACTCCAGTGACTCGCGACCCCAACTATGCTCGGAGGTGGTTATAAGCATACAAATATTGCACACACACCGATGAGAACTATATAAACATGAGCATATTGTCAAAACAAAAAAGTGCAACAGTCTCACAACCATGTATTTTTTATTATCATTATTCATTTGTTTAATTTAATATTAATCTCACTTAATGAGAATGGTGAGCACAACGTTTATAGCACAAGACTATTCTTGGTTTATTTCTGTAGACTTGAAATGAGTGAATGTATGTTAGAACAAATGAATTAATAAATAAATAAATTAATTAATTAATAATTAAATAAATGAAGTTTATTAAGTAGTGTAGCCTAAACTTAGGCTTTTTTTAGACTACATGGAACACAAAGTTGTTGTTGCTGTTTTCAACTAAACCACACGTTAAATAATTTACTTAATCTCATTGGTATTGTTTATAAAGTCAATCAATTTATTTATTTATTTATTTGTATTAGTTTATTTACTTATTTATTAGTTTGTTTATCTTCAGTAAGGGAAGGGTTTGATTCATGAAACTCACATTAGTCACTCTTATTAGTGTCATAACTATATTATATTATTAACTATATTATTTAATTTTAATTTTACTATTTTAATTATTAATTTAAATTAATAGATGCATATTTCAGAGGAGGTGCATTTTACGGCAGGGGTACGCCTTCCGGCACAACACCCCGTCATCGTGGTCAACTCCTCTCTGCATCTCAAGTCCGCTGACGTACGCGACAAGCTACTGGAAAAACTGGCAACAGCCGAAAAGTCATCCACATGGAGTCAAGCGGTCGGCTGGTAAGCACGAAAAAAGAAATAGAAGATGTCAGCAGGCAGTATGATGCCGCAGAAGTCTTCAATTTTATTACGCGCTTACCAGCCGACCGCTTAACTCCATGTGGACGACTTTTCCACTGTTGCCAGCTAGCATAGAGTTTGTTTTAAAGACGAAATGCAGCTATACAAATCTGTGGCTACATAATCCATGCTCTCCTGAAATGTATACAGGGGTACGTTTTCACAATAAGCCTGTGTTGTTTTTACTATTAGAGGCTAGATATATTCACTTATTGTTTCCACACAACTGTGTTTAAACCCCTTATAAACATGATTTTTGCATAATAGGTCCCCTTTAAAAAAAAAAGTGTGTATACTTTACAATGCTATAGTTCACAAACATATTAATCATGTTGTTTTTTGCTGATTATGCCCTGTAAACAACAATACATCCTTAATCATGAAAGGCGTACTGTATGCGTAGGGTAATTGCTATCCTGCAATCACACACGCGGAGTCATTTAAGCGTCGTGTGCATCTGAGAGTCCACTTAATCATGAATCCGGCACATGGGCTTTTCTCAGAAAGTCTCCCTGGGTGAAGCTAACACTGACTTCCATGGAAACTCAAGCTGGAGAGCTGAGAGAAATGCAGGAAAAGCCGTGCGGTCCATTATGTTTGTGCATGAGGACGTCTCTCTTCTTAAAGCTACTGATTATCAGAAGTACAGAAATGATTGGGCTTGTGAGTGTGTGTGTGGGTGTGCGAACGCTCGGAGACGCGCTTCAAGCTGTTTCCTATTCATTCTTGCAGTTTGACGGATGACAAAAAAAAAAGAAAAAGAAAAAGAAATCTGCTTTGTGGATTTTCAACCACTCAAATGTTACTCATTTCCGTTTCTGTAAAGTGCTTTGACATTTCATTTCTGCATTTGCTGTTTTTTTTTTGTGCTCATTTGGTCATTTAGAAATCAGGTTTAGGGCTGATATTCTAATGGTAGACATCAAGTGATGGTCAAAACAGTACCATATACCTGTAGCTTATGAAACAAAAACTATAAATGAATAAATGAAATGAATAAATGAATGAATGAATGAATGAATGAATAAATTGATAAATAAATTAATTAATAATTAAAAAAATGAATGAACAAGTGTATAAATAAGGAAACAAATAAATGAATAAATAAACAAATTATAAAAATGAATAAATTAGTTAATAATTTTGTAAATGAATGACTGAATGAACAAACAAATGATTAACAGAATAAATGAATGAATAAAACAAATAAATTAATAATTAAAAATGAATTAATAAATTAGTGAATGAACAAACAAACAAATGAAGGAATGAATAGAAAAAATAAATAAATTAATTAATCATTTTTATTAATGAATGATTGAATAAATGAATGAACAAACAAACAAACAAATGAACGAATTAATTATATAATAAACTAATAAACAAATGATTTAACAATATATTAAAAGAATGAATGAATGAACAAATGAATGAATAACTGAACAAATGAATAATAATTTAGAAAATTAATGAATGAATCAATGAACAAATGAATGAATAATAGAATAAATGAATAAATAAATGTGTAAATAAAAATAATTATTGAAAGAATAAATGAACTAACAAAAAACAAACAAATATATGAATAGAATAAATGAATAAATAAATGAATGAATGAATAAATAATTTAATAAATGAATGATAGAATAAATGAATGAACAAACAAATAAATGAATTAACGAATTAATAATAGAATAAATGAACAAATAAATAAATAAATAATTTAATAAATTATTGAATGAATGAACAAACAAATAAATTAATGAATAAATGAATAATATAATAGATTAATAAACAAATGATTTATGAATGAATGAATACACAAAAGAATGAATAATAGAATAAAGAAATAATGATTTAATAAATTAATAAATTAATGAACAAACAAACCAACAAACAAATGATTAATATAGTAAATGAATAAATAAATAAACAATCTGGTAAATGAATAAACAAACAAATAAATAAATAATTCAATAAATCAATTAATTAATTGAATAAATGAATGAATTGATGAATGAACAAACAAACAAATGAATGAATAAAAATAAATGAATGAATAAATGAATAAATAAATCAATTAATATTTTATTAAATTAATAAATAAACAAAAAAATGAACGAATAAAAGAATACATTAATAAATAAATTAATAAATTAACAATTTAATAAACGAATAAACACATTTATTCCCGTATTTGAGAGGTTTTTAGTGTCACACTATCCTTCAGAAATCCTAAGACCTCTCAAATATGGGAATATATTTGTTCGTTCATGTTATTATTAATTCATTCATTTATTCATACATACATATGCTATATATAACAATTCAACTTCACATACCAGGAATAAATTACATTTCACATTGTCTTAAACAAAAAATCTATAATATTTATTTATAAATCTATAATATATTTATATATTAGTACAGTTTTTGGTGCTAACACAACTGAAGCCTTATTGGGTCTTTTTTTACAATAACAACAACAACAACAACAATAATAATAATAATGATAATAATAATAAAAATAATCAATAATTAAATATAATAAATATAATATAAATAATATAATATAAATATAAATTAAATATAACAATAACAATCAATTTTAGATAGAAACAAACCTTCTATTGAAGTGAAATATGGTTTAAAAAGTGTGTAGAAATATTACAAAGTCAGTTTTTATGTAACCTGATCGTACCTTTTACTGTTTTGTATAATATTTTTAGGATGAGCGCATCTTACATAAGCTGACCATATTGACATCTGCCAAATTTGGCTCTAGATACCACAACACTTGTTGCCTTTGACGTCAACAACAACAAAAATATGGAAAGCATTTTCTCTCCTTTTCATTTCTTCTTCTTTTCAGTGTGTTTTGCAATATTCCACTAATACTAACAACCTGAATCTTCTTATTTCCACTTACAGTACCACCATTTTTCTAAATCCGTCAGAACCCACTTTAGGGTCACAGCGCACAATATGTCCGAGTTTCAGAGTGATCTCAGTGGCAACCAGTCAGTGATCTCAGTGACAAGTGCCACAAAACCTCACATAAAGCTGCTTTCATCATATAAAACCTGTAAACACTGTATATAATTAGAATAAAGGACATTTCACATTATATTAATACTGAAAAATATATATTTGTAAAAAATATATAATAGTTTTATAATAATATTATTTTTTAATAGTATTTTTTGTTCAAATAAACCCAACTAAAGTCTTGGTGAGCATAAAGACTTCCTTAAAAAAAAAATATATATATATATATATTAATAATAATTTTGATAATAATAATGATGATTATAATGATGATGATAATAACAACAACAACAACAATAAAAAATAATAATTATAATAATAATAATAATATTAGTAATAATAATATTGATGATGGCGACGCAGTAGGTAGTGCTGTCGCCTCATAGCAAGAAGGTCGCTGGTTCGATTCTTGGCTGGGTCAGTTGGCGTTTCTGTGTGGAGTTTGCATGTTCTCCCTGCATTCGTCTGGGTTTCTTCTGGGTGCTTCGGTTTCCCCCAGAGTCCAAAGACATGCGGTACAGGGGAATTGGGTAGGCTAAATTGTCCGTAGTTTATGAGTGTGTATGTGGATGTGTCTCAGAGATGGGTTGCGACTGGAAGGGCATCCGCTGCCTAAAAACATGCTGGATAAGTTGGCGGTTCATTCTGCTGTGGCGACCCCGGATTAATAAAGGGACTAACCCAAAAGAAAATGAATGAATGAATGAATATTGATGATAATAATAACATTATTGCAACATATTAATAATAATTAATAATAACAATAATAATTAATAATAATAATAATAATAATAATAATAATAATAAAAATAACATGAATAATAGTAAAAAAATTATAATATTATTATAAATGATATTGGTGATGATAATACCAATAATAATAACAATAATAATAACAACAATAATAATATTATTATTAATAATAATAATAATAATAATAATAAAGTTATACACAGGAAAAAGTATAAATATTTATACTCAAATGATATGCATTTTTATCATTTTTTTTCATTAAACATTATGAAAAAATTATTTATGTAACCTGATCATACCTTTTACTGTATAGTAATATAGTGTGTTTAATATTTTTAGGATGAGCGCATGTTACGTAAGCTGACCATATTGGCATCTTCCAAATTTGGCTCTAAATACCACAACACTTGTTGCCTTTGACGTCAAAAGAAAAAAAAAACAATGACAACAACAATAATAATAACAATAATAATATACATTTTTATTTGTTATTATTATTATTACCAATTTAGAAGTTTATTATTATTATTATTATTATTATTATTATTATTATTATTATTATAAAGATTGTTTTGCCATATTCAACCAAATTGAATCTTCTTATTTCCACTAACACGACCACCATTTTTCTAAAGCAAATCCATCAGAACCCACTTTAGGCTAACTATACACATCATATTTCCGAGTTTCAGAGTGATCTCAGTGCCAATCAAAGGTGATAAAAGTACCACAAACTGTCATATAAAGCTACTTTCAACATACAAAACCTATAAACACAGTCAGTCAGTCAGACTCAATCAGGTTCTTCTCCTCCACACACACCTCCTCATCCACAACCCTGCGACCCGCTGCCGATTCAACACACAAAACGCCATCAAAGGCCAATTTTCTCAGCGTGTCAATGGCCACTTTAGTGAAGCTCGGTGAGCGGAAATGATCTGGAGGTCTCGGCAGAACAGAATGAAGGCAGAACTGTTCGCTTTCATCTGCGCTCAAACGAAATTGCTGGAGATATAAGAAAGACTTGTGGACAGAGGTGAAGGGAAGAAGATGCTTCCAATAATGTCTTGATAAAGAGAGATTTAAAGGGCACCTATGGTGAAAAATCTACTCTTCAAGCTGTTTGGACAGACATGTGAGCAGGTATAGTGTATAGACCAACATATTGGGGTGATATAAACACACACAGTTATTTTTTTTCAAATTGAACGACATAAAATCAGTGGACCAATTGGAGAGGTTTTCAGACCGACCGCAACTTGATGTAGGAGTGCGGTCCCCCCGCCCACCAATATTGATTGACAGCTGCGTATTAACATGTCTCCATAGTAACGCATATAATCACATCAACAAGACAGGCTGTGCGCAAAGCAACCGGGAATAAAGGTCTGACCAGTTTGCTAGGATCATTAATCATCATCAAATTGGATCAAGAAGAGTTTTAAATGTTTTAAAGCAGTGCATGTGTGTAATAAAGTACAGCGATTCACTTCATCAGCACAGCCGCGTGTCAATACAGTTATAAAAGAAGACGCTTCAATACCGGTTTGTGGACGTTACATCTGGTTTATTTTGTACACTAACATAACAGATATCCACACAGCAGTGGAGATTAACCTGTATCCTGTCACATTTGCGAGCAAAAAGAGTGCAAAGCTAACTGCTAACTGCTAACAGCTAACATTGTGTGCGATTCATCGTTGCAACTCCACAACAAGTGCATCAAATACTCATTGGAAAGTTCTTACTGTAGTATTTCGCACAAACGTTATTTGAGATTTGCCTCTGTTAAGTCTGTCAGTTGTCGGAAGCAGCTGAGGGATGAGATTAAGGCACGCTGACAGGCAAGTGGGAACTAGCCTTAATGGCGTCAGTGTACCTGATGCTAAGAGGTATAAAATAGAAACTTATAAAAGGCAGATATGAAAAGTAATTAAGTACAAATACTTCATTACTGTACTTAAGTTGATTTTTCTGGTATCAGTACTTCACTACTCATTTTTTTTGACTACTTTTTACTTTTACTCCTTACATTCTTACACAAATATCAGTACTTTCTACTCCTTACATTTTTAAAATGAAGCTTGTAACTTTTGTTGTCATGTGCTTGGGGCCGTGATTGATATTATGTCTTGTCATTGGCCAATTTGAGCGCCTCTTTGATGCAGTCAGCCTATTTTCGTCACTGTGCTCCTGTGTGCTGCAGTGTGCGGCTTTTTCAACCATAGCTGTCATGCATCGTACTTGGGCTAGTTTATGAAGATTTACTATGAGAAAGGCAAGGATGTCCATGCAGATGAGACAAAGGGAGACGGCGAATTTAACATGACTGATGCTGCCCTGTTTACACGCTACCTTTTGCTCGGTCAGATCCCAGGTAAACATGAGAGACACATTCCAGTTGCCACACAACAGTCTTTCATCCACTTCTGATCATACTGCATGGGATTTCTGTGCTTTTTCAATCTAATACTGCCAAAAAGTGCCTTTTCTGAAGATTTGTACATTCATTGCTGAAACAATCAAATATTTCATTAAAACTTTATGCATTTAGATTGATTCCCCTCTTTCTTAATAGAGAATTTATAATGTTTTAAATATCAATAGGGTGGATTCACAACAATTCATTGAAGGTCCTTGAGTGGCCCAGCCAGAACCCAGACCTAAATCCAATTGAACATCTCTGGAGAGATTTGAAAATGGCTGCACACAGTCGTTTCCCATCCATAGAGCTTGCAAAAAGGAATGGGTAAAAATTCCCAAAGACAGGTGTGCCAAGCTTGCGGCATCATATTCAGAAAGACTTGAGGCTGTAATCGCTGCCAAAGGTGCATCAACAAAGTATTGAGCAAAGGCTGTGAATACTGATGTACATGTGATTTTTCAGCTGTTTTATTTTTAATAAATTTGCAACATCTTCAACAAATTCTTGTATATATTCCATGAGAAATGGACTAAAATATTAATTTTCAAATGGTGTTCACTCATTTATGCTCTGCACTGAGTGTTTTACTGTAACACTTCAGAAGTTTTCAGCACCACGGACAGCAACAGAATACCTACATGAGCATCACTTTAGTCCAGGCAGACGCCATACTTCCACTTACAGAAATGACAAAAAAAAAAAAAAAAAAAAATACAAATAAAGAAAAGTTGCTGTTAACAGTCTTTCTTCTTCTTCTTCTTCTTCTTCTTCTTCTACCTTTTCAATTGTTTTAAAACTGGGCTGTATTTGACAAATCATTGACTAATTGATTAATTGACTGATTTTCAAATCATCTATATTATAAATCATACAAATTTCATATTAAAAATGTATACAAATTAAAAATACTTCCCAAGTGTTTTAATAACTAATTTTAATAATGATGACAGTGCATCATATTTTACTCGTTATTTTGCAAGATTGTAGTACCAACCGGAAAAATTAAAATTCTTAGAGAGGCTAAAAATATTGATCTCAACATTGATATAGAAATAACTGACCTAAAGCTTTTTTTGGTCAAAATACTAGTGTCCTAATATATTTGCACCGTATATAGCAGCTGCTATTAGACTATCAAACAGGAACAATTAAAACATTGCACACACACACACACACACACTCACACACATATATATATATATATATGAAGAGTTTAGGTGCGAATATCTCTATATTTTCTTCTAAAATTAGCCTTTTTCTCTAACTCTTGTGTGTAGGCCCAGTAATTTTACATCTATAGTGATGTATTAGTTCTTTTCATTGCCTTTCAAGTGAAATAACTGCACATAAATATAGGAAGTTGAGAAAAAAAAATCATTTTAGGAGAACATTTCAGATAGTATTTCGAGTTTTTTTTGCATCTGAACTCTTAATATATATATTTTGTGTGTGTGTGTGTGTGTGTGTGTGTGTGTGTGTGTGTGTGTGTGTGTGTGTGTTTAACGGTGAGATTTTTTCAACATATTTCTAAACAATAGTTTTAATAATTAATTTCTAAAAAATGATTTATTTTATCTTTCAATTATTATTATTATTATTGTTATTATTATTATATAAATATATAAACCAATTATAATTTTTATAGGTATTTGTAAGTATTTTAAATAGCTTTTTTATGACACACAATATAATAATAAAAAACAAACATTTCCCAGTATGACCACACAGTGGCAGTATGACACAACAAGATGAAGTAGGATAATCTACGTTCAATTAAATAAACAAAAATAAGCAGTGCTCCATATATATATATATATATATATATATATATATATATATATATATATATATATATATATATATATATATGCGTGTGTGTGTGTAAATATGTATTTCACACCTTTTGGACGTTTACTTTATTAGTATGAGACTCTGAACTTTAAATACACATTCATAATCTAATTTATAAAAGTCATTGAAAGTGTCGAATAATTAAATAAATAACTCAAAACGAGTAAAACAGTTTGATTAATCTAATAAATATAATATAACATACTATAATATAATACAATATAATATAATATAATACAATACAATATAATATAATATAATATAATATAATATATTATAATATAATATGCGCAGTAGGTAGTGCTGTCGCCTCAGCCTCACAGCAAGAAGGTCGCTGGTTCGAGCCTTGCCTGGGTCAGTTGGTGTTTCTGTGTGGAGTTTGCATGTTCCCCCGGTGTTGGTGTGGGTTTCCTCCGGGTGCTCTGGTTTCCCCCACAGTCCAAACACATGCTCTATAGGGGAATTGGGTGAGCTAAATTGTCTGTTGTGTATGAGTGTGAATGAGTGTGTATGGATGTTTCCCAGAAATGGGTTGCAGCTGGAAGGGCATCCGCTGCATAAGAAAATATGCTGGATAAGTTGGAGGTTCATTCCGCTGTGGCGACCCCGGATTAATAAAGGGACTAAGACGAAAAGAAAATAAATGAATAAATGAATAATAAGTCAGAAAACATGAACACATTTATAAAAAAATTGTACAAATTTAATCACATCTTTAAATAATATGATAAGTGTAATTCTGTGCTGATGCTGATCTCTATTTACAACTTTACGTACATTGCACATAAAACAATGGAGATGCCAAAAAAAATGGTGTTGTTTCAGCTCATTTTAAATAAGTAGTTAGAATAAGCAACAAAATTATTTATCGAGTGTGTGTATTTTGCCAAAATTAGCCTTTACTTTTAAGATTGTGCTTAAGCAATTGTAAAAAAAACTGTAAAGTTATGGTTTGATATATGTAGTCTGCATGACTGCAAAGCTCAGTTTAGACAACAGAGGGCGACAATGTAACACAAATGCAAGCACTAAACCAATGATCTCCTCAATTCCTGTTTTTAAGTTCAGAATCAATCAAATCTACAGTGCACAACATCTCTATAAACAATAACATAAAATATTGTACACAAATACAAAATATTATAGAAAACACTGTGAAAAATTCCTTACTCTGTTAAACGTTGACTTCATAACATCACTTGGCATGTTTCCAGAACTGTGTGTCTCTGGAGCCAATTTAAAGCTCCAATTTTCTCTCTAATTATGATTCTACAAGTATTTGATTTCTTTTTCCCTATATTAAAAAAGAAAAGTGTTTATTTTCATTGTAAAGCAACTACGTTTGTGCTCAAATTTTGCTCTATTAATACAATTTGCTATTTGTTGCCTTCTAAAAACCTCTGTCTAATTATCATCTGCACCTCCAGAAAAGCAGAACTGCATGGAAGAGCAGCAGTAACATCTCTCTAATCATTTGTATTTGTGTGAATCCAGGCTAGAGGACACTGACACCACTGATGTTGGTTTGGTGACCAGGGTTTAAGCTCTGTTATAACATCTCTCTCTCTCACACACACACACACACACACACACACACACACACACACACACACACACACACACACACACACACACACACACACACACACACACACACACACACACACACACACACACACACACACACACACACACACACACACACACACACACACACACACACACACACACACACTCTCTAATGAAAATAATGACCTGCTGTTTCTAATTACAGCCAAATTAAGAGGGTGGCCTTCACAGGACACACACCAAGGGTTTTTATACACTCAGAACAGGTGCTTTACATAAATAAACAGACAAGACAGACAGACAGACAGACAGACAGACAGACAGACAGACAGACAGACAGACAGACAGACAGACAGACAGACAGACAGACAGACAGACAGACAGATAGATAGATAGATAGATAGATAGATAGATAGATAGATTTAGATTTCAGCACAGAATTAATTGATGGAGTGCTTCATGTTGATGCTGTTAATGGAGTAGAGCTCCTGACGCAGCTCCGCCATGGGGCCCACTGGAGGGCCTCTCGCTGCAGGTGCACAGGAAACTCATCTCCACAAGACACTTTTGGACATCTGTCCTGCTCTACAACCAACAAATGCCTCCATTGAGCACTGTAAAATCTGTTAAATCAAAAATCAGCTTTTCATTTCAGTTTAAAAAATAATATTAATATTCAATGTAGTTTGTGATTTAAATAAATGAAACAAAATAAAAACAAAAAAATAAATCAATCAATAAATAAATAAAATAATAAATAAATAAATAAATAAAGTATGAAATGGGACTAATTAATAATATAATACTACTACAACTAATAATACTCATAATAAAAATAATAATAATAATATATTATAAAATAAAATATATTAAATTAAAACACACAAATAAAAACAGATTTTTTTTATTAAACTGGAAATAGGACCTAATAATAATAATAATAATAATAATAATAATAATCATGCAAAAAAATTAAATAAAAATAAATACAATCAAATAGAATAAAATAAAACACAAAAATAAAAAACAAACACAAATGCAAAGAGGATCCATTAAAAACAAATAAACCCCTTTTATTATTTATTTACTCTTTCTTTCATTCGTTTGTTCCTTCGTTCTTTCGTTTGTTTATTTATTTATTTATTTTATTATTTTGACTGTTATTATTAAATTTTAGGCTTTGTTTTTTGTCCTGATCTTTAGATGTCTTGTTTTATTGTTGAGAAAAAACCCAAATGAAAAAAATAATACTATTTAATAAAATAAATAATAATAAAACATCTATTAAATTAAATACAAAACAAATAAAATAAAACATAAATATAAAAACAAGAACAATCACAAAGAGAAAAAAATAATAATAAAGATTTAACTGGAGTAACAAACAAAAAGGATCAATTAAAAATTAAACGTATTAAATTAAAACAAAACAAAACAAACAAAATAAAAAATAAATAAATAAAATAAAATAAAATAAAATAAAATAAAATAAAATAAAATAAAATAAAATAAAATAAAATAAAAATAAAATAAAATAAAATAAAATTTGAAATTACTTTGGCAGTAAACTCAATTCTCAACAGCCCAAAAACTATATTCCCTCAATGTACTTGTGTAAGATTAACATTTCATTCAGCAACATCCGGTTTTATATAAATCGTAAATGCTGTTAAAGTTCTTGAAGCTCGTGTTAGCTTACATGCATGTAAAAAAAGCTACTGAAGGCTTTACGTGCAGGCACAAATTCTGAAAGCTTTTATATGCCTAAAATATTGCAATATCTCCTTCAAGCAACAGAGGGCGACTCCGAATCACTGTCATGAGCAAGCCAAAATCAAGTTCATATTAATAACAAAACAGCAAAACAGTTTCCTTCAAGCCAAAACCTGCCCATATCAGTGTTGATTGTGTGCATAATTATTCTCTTAAGCATCTAATATTAGCTAATTTAGCGTTATTGCACATCGCAGACAGCTTTTCCAGCAAGTAATAAACGCAAATCCCCATTCCCATTTGTCTTCACACACATTTCAATACTTCTACCTCAGTTTGATTACATTATCGTGTGTATTTTACTCGCGCAGAGGTCTCGTTTAATGTAAAAACACACAGAATCTATAAAAGATGTACAGTTTCATAATTAAAAGCTGAAGGATTAGGGGAGCAATGCTCATAATTCAGTATGTATCCTGGTTTTAGGATCATGATGTTGCTTTAAAACAATAGAAAAGTATCACGTTGGAAAGGAAAAACACATTCCGTGTGAACGACCCCTTGGTCTAAGTCTTCAGTGTGAAACTGTGTGTGAAAGAGAGCTCTGTCCCTAAAAGGTGGTCAAATGCTTTAAGGTTTAATGAAGATGGACACTAAATACGGTCAGTAAAAGGCTAACAGGCCCCATCAGCCACAGCTGAGCCGCTCTCAGGAAAATTAGCACAAATTTCACAAGTACATTTAGACCTGACTGGCTACTGTAAACCCTTTTATCTATTTATAGCGTGATGCAATTCAAGCAGACCTGGGAAATCTCCTTTCCTCTGGAGATAAACTTACAGAGTGAAACCAATATGCCTGTAACGGAGCACTTAGCATGCGTATGCTAGCCGTTTCCCGCTGCGCTCTTTTTACACATCACTGCCATGCCAAGGCGAAGCCACCGCCATGATCATGATGTATCTGCCATGCAAATGAGTGACTCGTTTATTAGATTCAAGAGACATATTTGCATTTGAGTTCCTGTGAAAAATGTAAATGCAGAATGCGGCGTGATTATGAGCGCTGCTTGTGTTAAAAAAAGTCTTCAAATGATTAATTTTTAAGCCATTCCTACAATTTCACAGACCAGTAACACCTTAGCAAAGCTTTAAAAGTTGTACATTATTATTATTAATATAATATTAATAATTATCATTAATAATATGACCACTAATAATAATAATCATCATCATCATCTTCATCATCATTGTCATCATCATCATCATCATTATTATTATTATTATTATTAAGCATAACAATATTAATTATAACATTATTAGGTATTGTTATTATATTATTTTATTACTATTATTATTAAGCATAACAATATTAGGCATAACAGTATTAGGTATTGTTATTAATATTATTACTATATTATTACTATTTATATTAATTTTATTATACTGTAATTAATAAAGTTATGCTAAATAAATAATAAAAAAAAAAAATAATGATGATGATGATGATGACGATGATGATTACTATTATTTTTAATATACTGTTGTTATTATTATTATTATTATTATTATTATTATTATTATCAATAATAGAATTATATTATAATTAATAATGTTATAGTAAATAATAATAATAATAATAATTATTATTATTATTATTGTATTAATATTATTACTATTATTATTATTATTATTATTACTATTGCATTATTATTATTTTTTTTACATTTTATTATTATTATTACTATTACTATTATTATTATAATTATTATTATACTGTGATTAACAATGTTATGTTTAATAATAATAATAATAATAGTAATAATAATAATCATAATAATAACAATAATAATAATAATAATAATAATCATAATCATAATAATACTTATAATAATAATAATAATAATAATAATAATAATAATAATAATAATAATAATAATAATAATAATAATAAGGTTATTAATACTACTACTACTACTACTACTACTACTAAACCCACACCAACACGGTGAGAATATGCAAACCACACATAGAAATGCCAACTGACCCAGCCAGGACTCGAACCAGCGACTGCATCACTATAGTCGTGATATCAAATTTTCATATCGTTTTTTAAAATGTTTTTTTTTTTATGGTTGCGTCCAGTTGATCTCCATTCAACATTGTTTTATTGACACACTTAATGCGCCCCCACTGTTTTCCACAACCTATTAATATATTCTGCTCTCTAATTGCATACAAAAACATGTACTGTACTCCTGCGGTTGTAAGCCGGTTTATGAGCGCTGAATTAATCATACGGCACAGATTATTCGCTCAGCCTGTGTTCTGTCCTTTTTTCCTTCAGAAGATGACAGGGACACCAGTGTGTTTCAGCAGGACGCCACCTTCGTGTGCTCACATGATGGACGTGTTGACACATTTTGATGATTAATGGAGCAGAGAGTGCTGCTGTTATCTGTCCTAATGAAGCTGAATGTGACCGTGGACGCAGTCCGGCTTTGAAAATCACTGAGGTTGAGAATTGTGGAATAATAGCGGCTAATTCAGAACTCACTCAGTGCTTTAGAGATTGCTAATAACGTAGGTAAATTACAGCATCGGGATATTTAATTTTGTTTCATGCAGCAGTGTAAATATGGTTTAAAATGCAATAAATAAAACAATAATGAATGTTTTTTTAATTTTAGCGTGCTTTTGTAAATTTGAGCTAATTACTTATATTAATGAAATGTTCAGACCTGTTGTAACTGTTGTTTTTATTTCAGCTAGAATAAAAGCAGAAATTCTGTTACACATCAAACAAAGCTATGCATCTTAAGGTACTTCAGGCGACATTTAAGTATTAAAAATAACAGGTGGGCAGTTACGAGTTACATTTACTTAATTACATTTACTTAAGTAAAATTATTGGGTAACGAGTACTTTTTGAGTACATTTATATATGTGTCACGATCACCAGCGATCTCTAACCACCAGAGGTCGCTGGAAAACATTCACACTCATAGAACTACAAATCTGCTTGTAAATGGACTACGTATTCAGTCATGCCACACACACACACCTGCTCCAAGTCTTCACTAATTACACTCACACAGCAGAAGCTCCTCAAAGACTGATTCATGGACCATAAATACTGCTCATACACAAACACAACTTGTTGTTAATACAACAAGTTAGGGTAAAATAAATAAAATAAATAAATAAATAATAATAATCATGGTTTGTTTTGTAGATCAGCCTGATCTCACGAGAAAAGATAAGTATTTTACGTTTTGCCAGTTTAGTGGCTAATTCGTAAGAGTTCAGTTGTGCGTAATTGTACGATTTTAAAAAGGAGGCGTGGCCCCTTACCAACCCCCAACCCCACCCCTAAACTCAACCATCATTGGGGGATGAGCAAATCGTTCTTAATTGTACGAATTAGATGGAACGAATTTATAGGAATTAGCCACTAAATGAAAAAGTTACGAATTGCCGTGAGATTGTGTTGATATATATATATATATATATATATATATATATATATATATATATATATATATATATATATATTTATAAATAAATAATTTGAAAAGTAACTCGTCACTATTTACTCGAGTAATTTTTTCATCACAGACTTTATTACTCTAACTCGAGTAACTTTTAAGATTGTTACTTTTACTTGAGTAAAAATTTCGACAAATACTTGTACTTTAGTATAGACTAAATATACTCTGGATACTCTACCCACCTCTGAAAATAATTCTAATGATGCAACGCTTACAATAAGTAAACCTGGCAACAGGCTGGAGACGGAACCAGCGCCCCCTAGAGTTCATTTACATCAGAAGCATGATTTGATAAAAGTTTTCATTCACTGAACTTCACATTTTATTTTTTGAGCATGAAAAGTTTACAGAGGTCCGGACCTCATAGCTGGTTACTGACCTGAATGCAGGGAATGGAACACACACACACACACACACACACACACACAGACACACACACACACACACACACACACTTTCAAAACAATTCATTCTGTGTGATTCATGAGCATGTTTACATTTCGTGATCTTAATTTTAGTTTTCTCTGCTGACAAAAGTCCCCACATGTCTGTGTACATTCAGGTTCAAGTCCCCACTAGGATATAAAAACAAGTACATATACACACACTGATGTCAGATAGTACAGTTGTAAGCGGGTATGTACAGTATCTAAAGCTACATATGAATTAATCACGAGGCAAACCTGACAGGCAGAAATGTGTACCTGAATTATGCATTGAGCTTATTAATATTGATTTCAAGTGATGCTGTGTTTGGTTTTATCACCCAGTGAGAGTGAGTCAGTCAGCTTTACATGTGTTTCAACATTTTTTCTTTTTTTAACGGGGGAATGAGATAAGGGTTTTTTGATGAGGAGATTCGGGGTAGTGTGTTTTTAGATGTCAACAGGTCAATAAAATGCTCATCGTGATAAAAGATGAGCAGCATCTGATATCTCAAACACACATTCTGCGGCTGTGCCTGGTCAGATGCTGCACGGCCAAACGTGAGTCATTATGATGAGGTTTTGTATTTGTAAACAATGAATGCTAAAATTGGAAAAATGTTGTGAAATAAATCTAATATTATTAAAACAACATTGTTGTAACATTATTGATTACATGTATTGATTATTTATTAATTAAATTATTATTATTATTTTTATTATTATTAATATTATTATTAAATAAATAAATAGTATATTTATATGTCAAAACCCTGGTTCTATTATTCATTTTATTATCATTATTATTATTATTATTATTGTTGTTGTTGTTGTTGTGCATTTGTAAAGCTAAAATTGGACAAATGTTGTAAAATAAATCTAGTGTTGTTGAAACAACTCAGTAATGCTATTAATTATATGTATTGATTATTTGCTAATAAAATAAAATAAAATATAATAATAATAATAATAATAATAGTAAATATAATATATAAAATATTATTTTCATTATTATTATTATTATTATTATTATTATTAGGGACCGAGCACCGAACGGTGCAAGGCCCTATTGGAATTGCTCCGTTTATTATTATTATTATTATTATTATTATTATTCTCGTCCGGAATGAATCGCGGTTTTGAAGGGCTAAACATGCCCGAAAACTCACGCAACTTTGCACACGCCTCAGAAGTGGTGAAAATTTACGTTTATTATGGGCTTCGGAAGTGGGCGTGGCAAAATGACTCAACAGCGCCACCTAGAAAAATTAAACGGACGAGCCCCCGATCCACGAATCACGCACATGCACGAAAATTGACACACACCTCAAACACACTAAAACATACGAAAAAGTCTCTTGGAGCCATATCTCAAACCCAACAGGAAGTCGGATATTTTTAACTTCCTTTGGCGAAAAAGTGGCGTTTTTGCCATTTCCAGGCGTTGTATTTTAACGAACTCCTCCTAGGGATTTTATCCGATCGACACCAAAATTGGGTTTTGTCATCTAAAGGCCTTGGCGATGTTAAATTGCGAAGGATTTGAGTTTTCGTCGATGGGCGTGTCCGTGGCGGCCTCGCAAACTTTGACGATTCGCCACGAAACAGGAAGCCATTATAACTTAGGCATGCATTATCCGATCTGCCTCAAAATTCACACGTTTGATAAGAGTCCTGACCTGAACACATTTACATGCCGATATCCAGATACAGTTACGGCGCCACCTGCTGGCCACAGGAAATGACATGATTTACGGAGTAACAAACTCCTCCCACAAATTTTATCGTATCAGCACCAAATTTGGGTGGTGTTATCTGAAAGCTCTGGTGATGTTATATTGTGAAGATCTAGAGTTTTCACAGAGGGGCGTGTCCGTGGTGGCATGACAAACCTCAACGCTTCGCCATGGAACAGGAAGTCCTTATAACTCAACCACACAATGTCTGATCTGCCTGAAACTTCACATGGTTGATAAACGTCATCTCCTGAACACATCCACATAACAATATTGAAGTGGGCGTGGCAAAATGACTCGACAGCGCCACCTAGAAAAATTAAACGGACGAGCCCCCGATACACGAATCACACACATGCACGAAAATTGGCACACACCTCAAACATGCCAAAACATACGAAAAAGTCTCTTGGAGCCATATCTCAAACTCAACAGGAAGTCGGATATTTTTAACTTCCTGCGGCGAAAAAGTGGCTCTTTTGCCATTTCTAGGCGTTATATTTTAACGAACTCCTCCTAGGGATTTTATCTGATTGACACCAAAATTGGGTTTTGTGATCTTAAAGCCTTGGTGATGTTAAATTGCAAAGTTTTAGAGTTTTCATCGATGGCCGTGTCCGTGGCGGCCTCGCAAACGTTGATGATTCGCCACAAGACAGGAAGTCGTTATAACTCAGGCATGCAATATTCGATCTGCCTCAAAATTCACACATTTAATAAAAGTCCTGACCTGAACAGGTTTACGTGCCGATATCCAGTTACAGTTATAGCGCCACCTGCTGGCTACAGGAAATGACATGTTTGACACTGTAATAAACTCCTCCCACAAACTTTCCCGTATCAGCACCAAAATAGAGTGGTGTCATTTGAAAGCTCTAGTGATGATATATTGTGAAGATCTAGAGTTTTTGCAGAGGGGCGTGTCTGTGGTGGCATGACAAACCTCAACGCTTCGCCATGGAACAGGAAGTCCTTATAACTACACCACACAATGTCTGATCTGCCTGAAACTTCACATGATTGATAAAATTCCTCTTCTGAACACATCTACATAACAATATTGAGTCAGTCATAGCGCCACCTGCTGGCAGAAAGTAGATTGGCTTATAACTCAACCACACAAACTCTGATCTGCCTGAAACTTCACATAGTTGATTAAATTCCATTACTTTAGGCATCTAAATCCCAATCTTAAGTCACAGTTATAGTGCCACCTGCTGGCAGATGGTAGTTTGCAGTATAACTCAACCACACAAAGTCCGATCTGCCTGAAACTTCACAAGGTTGATGAAAGTCCCCTCCTAAACACATCTACATAACAACATTGAGTCTGTCATAGCGCCACCTGCTGAAAAAATGCAGTTTGGCTTATAACTCAGCCAAACAATGTCCGATCTGCCTAAAACTTCACATGGTTGATAAGTTTCCTCTCCTGAAGACATCTACATGCCAATCATGAGTCACAGTTATAGCGCCACCTGCTGACAGGAGGAAGTTTGGCTTAAATCTGTGATTTTCTCAGATATTTTTAATATATCGGCTTAAATTATTACTGTTCGCTGTTCTCTGTCATCCTGATGCCACCGGGCGGCGGTGAGCCCGGGTGCGAGGTCCCTATCATCGCTGCTTGCAGCTTTAATTATTATTATTATTATTATTATTATTATTATTAAATAAATAAATAGTATATTTATATTTTAAAATCCTGGTTCTATTTCTTCTTCTTCTTCTTCTTCTTCTTCTTCTTCTTATTATTATTATTATTATTATTATTATTATTATTATTGTGTATTTGTAAACAAAGAAAGCTGAAATTGGACAGATATTTTAAAAAATCTAGTTGATCTAGATAGATAGATAGATAGATAGATAGATAGATAGATAGATAGATAGATAGATAGATAGATAGATAGATTGTCTATAAATTAATTAATTGATTAATAACAATATTAATTATAATGAATATTATTACTATTAAATAAATAAATAAATCCACTGTGGCAACCCGAGATTAATAAAGGGACTAAGCCGAAAAGAAAATTAATAAATAAATAAATAAATAAATAAATAAATAAATAAATAAAATTATTAGTAGTATATAATAATAATAATAATAATAATAATAATAATAATAATAATAATAATAATAATAATAATAATAATAATAATAAAGGTATAGTAAATTTTTCTGATTCTGAATTATTAATGCTGTGGTTTCTGTGAATCTTCTAGTTGACAAATAGTTTTGGGAAACCTTCTTCAGCACACGTATTCAAAGGAAAAACGCCTTTCATGAAAGATAAATGCACCACTGTAGTCAGGTTTACTGGCTCTTTAAATCTTGATCTGCCTGGACCTTGACTGATAAGCATTGTAATATTTCTTGCTGCTGTTCAGTGGAAGTCATACAGTAGCCGGCAGCCTCGAGATGTGAAAACAAGAGCCGAGGAAACATTCATGGTGTTAAAAGGGTGTTAAAAGCTGCTAAACTGCCAACTGAAGGACTATAATAAACAACCTGACCTCCAGACATAAACTCACAACCCGCAAACAGTATGAAATAAATAAATAAATGAATAAATAAATAAATACATAAATAAATACATTAAATAAATAAATAAATAAATAAATAAACTAAACTAAAACATTATTAAATTAAATAAAAAATTAAATGTAATAAAATAAAAAAATATTAAATAAATAAATACATATAAAACAAAACAACTAAACTAAACTAAAAATATTATAATTAAGTAAAAATACCTAACAAAACAACTAAACTAAACAAAAAAATGTATTAAATAACATAAAAAATAATTAAATTTAAATAAAAAATTCAATAATAAAACAAAAACAAAACAAATAAACTAAACTAAACAAAAAAATTATTAAATAAAAAACATTAAAAACTAAAATAAAAATTTAAAATAAAATAAAATAAAATAAGGTCATTTAGCTTCTCCTCTATCTGCTTATCACAACACAATAATGATAATAATATTACAACTAGGAAACTCTGCTCATAAAAAATGCACGCAGTTTATTTATAGTATCTTATTTGGATTATTTAGCCTATAAATAATTCATAGTGTACACAGGCAAGGGGTTATCCATCACTTCAACACAAAGATGTGCTGTAAGATATGACAAACTAATTGTTATATTTATTTACTTCGAAGTCTGGTGTATCTGAACATATAAGGGGTCACTAACTTGATCAATTCTTTCCTACTTGTTTACATCTTTAGTTTACTAACTGTCACTGTAAAAAAATCTCCTACGGTGTGAGAGCAAAAAAATCATAAAAAAATAATTAATACAATAATTAAAACAACTCTTAATATACAAATAGCGTGAGAGTGATTTATCTTTATTGTTGGACACTTATCCTCATATAGTGCTATTTATTTTATATAAAATAATGAATAATATTGATTTTCTCCATCACTTTTAATAAATAGAGATACATGAACTCGAGAGACACATGGAAGACAAAGGAACAGTTACTGCATTTGTCATGCGTGAGAGTAAAAAAAATGCAATGTCATTTCAACAACTCATCCAGCATTCGTGCTTTCATGCTGTTTTAAACAGGTTTGATGAGGAGTGACTTGAATCAGCTCCTCGGCGTCATTGTGTGACCGAGATCATTTCCAAATCAATGAGGTCATTTCCTGCTTCTGTACCTTAGGATTTGGACTACAAGGGGCTTGAGAATGCCAATGAGGGAACTAATCCCAAAGTATGGGTGGAATTCACTATTGTTATTATTATTCTTACCATTTATTTTTCCACCACAGCTGTCTGACTTTCATGCTACAGACTTGAATGATATCTTCTATCTTGCAGATTTCTGAAGAAAGATGTGAGATGTTAATATCATTAATTTTTATTTGGAAATAGTTTTGAGACAAATCTTCGCACTTAAACAAAACTAATTATGTAGGCTAATGGATGTCTGTGCGTACAACACGTTTCCCTATCCACAAAAGAGAGAAAGAGAAAGAGTACAGAGGCAGATTGGAGGTGGCTCATTCTTTATCCTCGTACTGCAGATGCTCTGTTTAACTCTTTACTCACTATTGACGCATTCAGTTTTTCCACTTACAAAGATCACCATGTAAATAGCAAATGCGCCATGGCACGACAGAACTGACACTTGAAGGGAACGGGAGCTGAGACTTGGATTGGTTTATTTTCAAAACACACCCAAAACTCATTAAGAGAATAAGCTCAACCCTGTTAGACCCTGTCAGAGCGTATTTTTCTGTCCATAAAAAAGCAAAATTGGATTCAGACACGCACTTAATGCTTTTGCTCCCTGCGCTTTAGACTTTGCAACTAGATCGTTAAAAGAGGGGCCAATGTGGCATCTCCAAAATGATTCATACCCTTCTCAATAGTCAATAGAAAAGCATTTATTGGCTATTACAGCAATCAAATGCTTGCTATAATTGCTGACCAGCTTTTTCGATGTTTCCCACTGGTATTTTGGCCTCCACAGATTCTCAATTGGGTTTAAGTCAGGACACTGGCTCAGCCATTACAAAATGATAATGTTTAGTTGAAGGGTATAAATAATTTCGAGTTGGACTACACATATTATTTAACGAAGCACTGATTTTTTTTTTTTTTTTTTTTTTTACAGTATTTCCTATACTATTTGTTTCTACTGGAGAAAGTCTTAGTTGTTTTACTTTGGCTAGAATAAAAGCAGTTAAAAAAAAACAATTGTAAGGCTTACCCAAATATGCCTAATTAACCTAGTCAGTTCTTTAAATTGCACTTTAAGCTGAATACTGGCATCTTGAATAATATCTAGTAAATATTATGTACTGTCATCATGGCAAAGATCAAATAAATCAGTTATTAGAAAATGAGTTATTAAACTATTATGTTTACAAATGTGTTGAAAACAACCTTCTATCCATTAAACAGAAATTGCGGAAAATATACAAGGGGGCTAATAATTCAGGAGGGCTAATAATTCTGACTTCAACTGTATATATACACTACCAACCTAAATCACACTAAATGTAACATACAGTAATAACAACTGTGCAAACCACAGACTTTCAACTGAAGGCACTTGTTTTGAATAAAAAAAAAAAAACACTCTGCTATGGTTAACATACATGCTGAACATGAAAAATTGAATAACACTGCTATATATAGTAGTCTAAAAGGTTAGGTACCCATCCGACTGATAGTGACATTGAAAAGCTGTCAAACCCCTTTTATAATTGATAAGAAGAGGAAAAGACATTTTTATGCAAGGTTAAACATACTGCAGCAGGTCAAGAGCACATAAAGCGGACTGAAATATGCCCTTGTTCGTGTAAGTCGATTAAAATGTTGATTTTAATAATAATAGGCACTGTCAGGTCTCGAAAGCCCTCCTAATCTGATTTTACATCGAGTTTGATGCATGTATTGACCATCTGCAAGGAAGCGGTGTCCTGTCACAATGACTCACTCTGCCTTTCACTGCCATTACATCAAATCATCCAATAGATGCACTAAACACTGTTACACAACTACTGAAACATGAAGTGAAAGCAGGCATTGAGTGAAGATGTGGAGATACTTTACAGAGCCATGCTTGTGAACTCTGCAAAAGCCAACAGAAAATGCAAGACAGCCCAAACCAGTATATTTTAACCAAATTATTTTAATCAAAAACATTTAAAACATATTTTAGTAGCAGAAGGTAAAACATTTTTTACCTTCGGCCACTTTTCCAAATGATCAACTAGAAGTCAAGTTATTATTTGCTGCTCTTACAACTGAGATCGACGACAAGACTTTTGTCGGGTAGTGTAAGTGAATGTGGACATTAAAGCCCACAAAAAATGCAAATGGCTGAAAATTAGAGTTTGCATATGAAGAACTTGGAAAAAAATTGATTAACATATCGAAAAAATGCACTTATACTCAAATACGCTGAGCGACATTAAATATATAGTGGTGTGAAATAGTATTTGCCCCCTTACCGTGTCACATTAATGTTTCAGATCATCATAATATTAGTCAAAGATTACAAATGTAAACACCACTTTTAATGACGTAAAAAAAAATTATAAAATGGACTGGCCTAGTCAAAGTCCTAACCTGAATCTAATTGAGATGCTGTGGGTTAAAAAGGTGGCTGATGCTCGAAAACTCTCCAATGTGCCTCTAACATCAAAGTGGAGGCTGAAGTATGAGATGCGCTATCCTGCTGGAGAATTTGCCCTCTCCTGTGGTTTGTAATGCAATGGGCAGCACAAATGTCTTGATACCTCAGGATGTTGATGTTGCCATCCACTCTGCAAATTAATTAAACAGTGGTGTGAAATAGTGTTTGTCTCCTTACCCTGTCACACTTTAATATTTCAGATCATTATAATATTAGTCAAAGATTACAAATGTGAACACCACTTTTAATGACGTAAAAAAAATTAAAAAATGGAGTGGCCTAGTCAAAGTCCTAACCTGAATCTAATTGAGATGCTGTGGGTTAAAAAGGTGGCTCATGCTCGAAAACTCTCCAATGTGCCTCTAACATCAAAGTAGAGGCTGAAGTATGAGAAGCGCTATCCTGCTGGAGAATTTGCCCTCTCCTGTGGTTTGTAATGCAATGGGCAGCACAAATGTCTTGATACCTCAGGATGTTGATGTTGCCATCCACTCTGCAGATTAATTAAACAGTGGTGTGAAATAGTGTTTGTCCCCTTAACGTGTCACACTTGTTTCAGATCATCAAACAAATTTTATTATTAGTCAAAGATTACACCAGTAAACACCACTTTTGAATGGCTTAAGAAATTTAAAAAAAAAGTTGTAGTGGCCTAGTCAAAGTCCTGACCTGAATCCAAATAAGATGGAATGACCTTAAAAATGCTCGAAAACCCTCCAATGTGGCTGAATTACAACAATTCTCCAAAGATGAGTAAGCCTATAATATTACACAAATTGATACCTTTTTTAGGTTCTCTTTCTTTGTTTTTATACTCAGTGTCGCTTTAAGTTGTTGTGGTTAGTATTTTTTAGTATTTAATTAAAGTTTATTATTTAATTAGTAGGGGACGAAGCAGTGGCACAGTAGGTAATGCTGTGACCAGTAGTGCCGTCGCCTAACAGCAAGAAGGTCGCTGGTTTGAGCCTCGACTCAGTTGCCGTTTCTGTGTGAAGTTTGTATGTTCTCCCTGTGTTCGTGTGGGTTTCCTCTGGGTGCTCCGGTTTTCCCCCACAGTCCAAAGACATGCGGTACAGGTGAATTGGGTAGGCTAAATTGTCTGTAGTGTATGAGTGTGTGTGTGAATGTGTGTGTGGATGTTTCCCAGAGATGGGTTGCAACTGGAAGGGCATCCTCTGCGTAAAAACTTGCTGGATAAGTTGGCGGTTCACTCTGCTGTGGCGACCCCGGATTAATAAAGAGACTAAGCCGACAAGAAAATGAATGAATTAATTAGTAATTAGTATTGGGCCTATTAACAATAATAGTGTAGTATTAATAGTACCTTAATTTTTATGCTGGGTTCACACTAAATGCTGAGACCTTTGTCACTTGACTAGTTTATTCCCGGGATGTTTTTTCCTCATGTTAAATTTCCCGCTTCAGATTAATAATTTGAATTTGCACAGTCGACACATTTGAGACACATTTCACTTGTCAACATGATTGCATCACACATTCTGTCATTCACACGGCAATATGTACAACTAATGTAAAATAGATAAATAAATAAACTTCCAGACTCCATTCCACTCACTAAGTGCTCTACTTTAAAAAGTGCAGCAAAATGTGTGAAAAACAACCTCTTTATTAAGCGGTGAGTTGTCACCACAGTCACAATTACCCTAATGAGTCTGGGTTGACTTAAAAAATTCAGGTTTTTACTGATGTTTTAAAAGAAAATCCAATATGTTCAAGTGTTTCTGACTATCCACACACTTCCTTTAAAAACCCTGACTCTCTTTGACTTTTAAACTTGGGTCACCTTTTCTAAAAGTCTGTCGCTCCAATGTTAATTTCCCAACAGTGCTTCAGCTATGTTCTCTCGTTGGACGAGTCCTTGGATAGATTGGTATAAAAACCTGTAATTGTTGGTGATTCAGGCTCTTCAATAGCCCAGAGGCTTTTTCAAGTACAATTCGTCCCTCCATAAGTCTGCCCGGGGGCTTGAAAGGAAATGCGATCGCTAAAATCGATACCGAAAGCTGTCTTTAAAACTCTCTTCTGCCCGTTCTGAGCATAGAAACCCAAGTTGATTGAATTGATGAAAGGCTGCAGGATTCAATAATGGAAATGGATTCTCATTTAACATGAATGACATTGTAATCCATTAAGTCTAAATGAAGGCTTTCGTTTTAAACACCTCAAAATTAAAGCAGAATTTAAATTCATAGCTTAAGTTCGACTGTTATGATTGGTAATTTGTCGCATTTTATAATAATCGGCTTTAACAAACAAACATGTACTAATATTAAAAACATTAATAGTTGTTCGATTTAGAATTATTAGTAGATTTAGATTTTTTTTCAGATAGAGTATTTTGGAGTAATATTTGAGTTACGAATATTTATAGTGTAGCAAATAATATTATTTTAAGTCTGCATGAAACGTAAGTTGTCGAGACTTTCATTTCAATGTGATAATGTACTTCCAATGGAAACTGCATATTCAGTAGGGGGAAGGTTTTTTTTGCGCATCATACACTTGTAGCAAACTAACAGCAAGAGGGGCGTGACTTCAACTGTACATATATTGGGCTCTATTTTGACGGTCCATGCGCAGAGCGCAAAACGCAGGGCGCAAACGCTTTCAGGGCGTGTCAGAACGCATTTTTGCTAATTTAAGGACGGGAAAATCCTCTTTGTGCCATGGCGCATGGTCTAAAAGGGTTGAGTTTATTTTCTTAATGAATCATAGGTGTGTTTTGAGAATAAACCAATTAGAGTCTCATCTCACATTCCCTTTAAGAGCCAGCTGCGTTGCGCCATAAGCGCATTTTGACGTAAAGTAAGTTCACTTTCGCTTTTGCTCTCGTGGATAGGGAAACCTTACCGCACAGACATCAATTAGCCTCTAAATAATTAATTTCGTTTGTTAAGCGCAAAGATTTGTTTCAAAACTATTTCTAAATTCAGTTCTAATTTCTAGCAAACGAATGAATGAACAATAATAACCAAGTGTGATCAAAATACTGAGTTATTTCCAAATACACCTGCTATGCCCCATATGGTCTAAAACCTGACAGGTGGGCAAATCTAAGCTTGTTTTTAATAAAACAAATATAAATATGGATATAATAAATAATACTGCTAATAATAATAACATATTACAAAAGCAAATTGAATGAACTGAAAAAGCCTCCCGAGATGAAGAAAGTAAGGCAGTGGTTTTTAAATTCATGTAGGCTAGAAATTAATATGTTTTGTAATATTTCATTTATATTTATATCCTTATATATCCTTATATATATATATATATATATATATATATATATATATATATATATATATATATATATATATATATATATATATATATATATATATCCTTAAGATATTATATATTTTTCATATGTAAAGATATTTGCGTATTGCTCTGCATCTTGTATGTAGTGTATAAGCCAGGCGCACTTTTCGCCAGACAATAGACCGACTTTGTTCTGGTCTAAAGATCAGACTATTTACAGTTTCTCAAAATAGCAACGCGGCAAAACACGTTGAAAAAACACGCTTTTTTAGACCAGAATGCCTATGGGCGCACATTTGAGCACAAATGCATTTGCTATTTAAACAGTGTGGCGCAAAACCTCAAAATGACCCTTGCGCTGAGCTAAAAGTAGCAAAAGAGTATTGCGCCGCGCCTTGCGCCACATTGCGCCGGGTGTATGATAGGGCCCATTATCACTATAATGGATATGTAAATAATAGTTTATCTAATATAATGTGTGATCGGTTTTTCTTTATATTAGGGTTTTACAAGCAAGCACGTTCACAGTTGATAAAAGATTAACAATATATTCACAGAAACAAAAGAAAAGAAAATACATTTATGATCCCCCAATTTCATGGAACATTTAAGAATTTAGTTGAACTTTTAACAGCCTCTTTATGGAATCCAGCATTATATTCATGATCATCAGCATCCGTTTATTTTCCTCTCAATATCTTCCTGCATAACTACAGAGATTCTTCAGAGTCAAGTAATAAAAAAACAATCTGAAAATTGACAGTTTGTTAATGTGTTTCCCGCTGTTCAACACTTGATGTGAAATCTCTGTGGCTCACGGGTAAACGGCTAATAAGATTATTGCCATTATCTATTCTGCTAATGCCGGTTTTTCGCCACTTGATGATGTTTTTTTAGCCATGCTGAGAAACACTGGCGTTGCTTTTGCAGATCATCCTAGGCGGCCTATTTTTCAATGTCCTCCTAAATTAAGCACAGAGCTGTGGGAGGTGCAGTTTGAGCTTCATTGTGCACCGAGCTTACTACAAATGTCCCCTGAGACTCATGTTTTCCTGAAACATTTCACACAGGTAAGCATTTCGGCAGGAAATTACAGTGGCCCAACAGTTCTGTCTGGTTCTCGAATCTGATTGGCTGATAACCGTGTGCGATATTCTGTAGTAATGTATTACTCCGCCCACTTAGAGTGACAAGCAGATGTATAAACTCACTACAGTTTGACAAATATTGCAGCTGTTGGACAACATAATGTACTGTTGAGGCTTTTTGTAGGTGAGAATGTAGTTGTTTAGACTGCAACTATGCAGTTTATTTATAAGAATAGTGCCTATTTTAATTTATAATTTCAGAGATTTAGTGCGTTGGCTGGCATCAGCTGGTCAAATTGAGCAGAGCAAAAAGTTGACAGTTGACGTTCTGCCACAAGATGGTGACAGAGACTGCATAACAAGTTCTTAGAGGGAGAAAAACTCAATTACAACTTATTACAACTAATCAAAACAGACATTTTAAGTTGATCTCTCTCTTTTGTATGTTGTAGTGCTGTATTTAAACAACACAGGCTCATTCTGAAAACAAAGCCCCGCGGCCGTTTCTGGAGACCGCGATTTACGTGGCTGGAGGTATGTATGTCCGCATTTCGTTTTTTTCGAGCGAACACTGCGGGGCGGTGTGACGCCGCTCCTCTTCTTCGCGCTCGCCAGCCGACGTCTCACCTCTGTGTGGAGGGCTTTCCCGCCGCAACCAGTTTGTCCGCTTAGCTCGTAGTGTTATGTCGGCGGAGCGGAGGCCCGGAGGAGGAGGAGGAGCTGGCCGCGGTGATGACTGGGTTCGAGTCCGGGGAAGAGTGGTTCCAGAAATCAGGTAAGATGAAAAACAGAATCCGAGCGAATGAGTTCTTGACGGGGCAAGAATGTGGTGAGATCCAAAAACACGGTCAAAATTGGATGAGGGCTTTTGCTTTTTATTCTGGACGGCTTTCATAAATCGTCGCTTGGGTTTAGGGAAGGAGGAGGAGTAGGGTGGCTTAGTCAGCCAATTGACAGGCCGCCTAGTCGATTGTTCAGTGAGTTGGACAGACGGTCGCTCTACAGCAGCCTCCAGCGGCTTTTCACGCGAGACGGCGCGCGCTCCTGAGAGGCGTTCGAGATGCCTGTACGTTTCCACAATGAGCCTGGGTTGCATTTAAACCATAGTAATCTGCTAGTGTTTGCTTTGCTTTGGCTTTTTCAGGGTTAATCATTGTGATGTCTTGATTGCAACAGAGAAATACTGGTAAATCTCTGTAGACTGATGGCATTTCATGTCGTTCAACCTTTGACCGAATTGACCATTGTCACTATCAATTAAAAAAAAAGATTCAGTATGTAGTTTTAGTATGAAGCACTATAGTTTTATTAAAATGTGGCAATAGGCTTAGGGTGTAAGTTTGTCATTTCCAATGGAGGCGCGTGACTCATATGGGAGTGACATACACATGTTGTGCAAACAGCGCGCACGTAAATGGTGTGCATTGTCCAGCCACACCTAGTTCATTCATTTATCCATTTTCTTGTTGGCTTGGTCCCTTTATTAATTTAGGGGTCGCCACAGCGGAATGAACCGCCAACTTATCCAGCAAGTTTTTACGCATAGGATAACCTTACAGCCGCAACCCATCTCTGGGAAACATCCACACACACACACACACACATACACTACGGACAATTTAGCCTACCCATTTCACCTGTACCGCATGTCTTTGGACTGTGGGGGAAACCGGAGCACCCGAAGGAAACCCACGCAAAAGCAGGGAGAACATGCAAACTCCACACAGAAACACTAACTGAGCCGAGACTCGAACCAGCGACCTTCTTGCTGTGAGGCGAAAGCACTACCTTCTGCGCCAATGCTTCGCTCACGCCACACCTAGTTAAAAAAATGGCAAATGCCAAATTCCACAAGTGCAACGCAATTTATACACCGCATTCAAGTAGAACTAACCAATCTGCTTCACACTTTGTAAGCAATATACATATTTCAGTAATACAGCAAGACTAATTACCTCGGACAAATTTGTCCGTTTGTCAAATAAAAATGGTTGATGGTCACCTAGTTACGAGAGACGTCATGGGAGAGCGAGCACAAATTCAATTGTAAATAGTCAAGGAATCTACGTGCATGCGCTTGTCAGGTCAGAGTAACAAGACATGTGAAGTGCCGTATAGCAGCGAGGAGATTGTAAATAAAAAAAAAGATGTAAGGATGTCGTCGGAGTGGCTTTTTGGTTTCTTTTCTTGTGCATCCCAGCCACCAGTTTCCCATCTGAAAGAGTTTTTAGCATAAAGAGTAATATAGTCATTCAACTTCACAATCTGTAATGTTGCAGTATGTATTAGAATAATGATGGTTGGTTCTTTTACGAGAAAGCTCAGTTTTGATTTTCATAATTTGTGTTGTTTACAGTGTTTGAGGTTTACTGTATCCTTATTATTCATATTTTAAAGTTTACTTTGATTGTTCAGCATTCACACTTTTCCATTGAACACACTTTGTAACATTTTATGTATCAAGTTTAAGAGTCTCTTTAACACTTATGTTTATTTTATTATAAAGATATCAGATATTTTGTTTAGATATTTTTTGTTTTAGACTATTTAAATTATTTGCCTTAGTAATGTTGGTAAATTAAAATAAAGTAGTTAAATGAAAAAAATTCTTATGTTCCTAAATGTATTGTTAAGAAATATTCAATAATTATAGATATGTGAAGATTTGAAATAAAATAATAATAATAATTAAATAAACTGATTGGATTAGTCAAACTAAAAGAAATATTGACCTTAAAAATTCTACATACATTAAAAAACATATAAAAAAAAACAAGAAATATATAATTAAATTATAACACATATGCAATAAATACACCTGACGGTAAAAATATATTATATAAAACATGATATCATGATAGTTTTTTTGCCCAATGTGAATGGATGCCAGAAGAAAGTAGTTCCTCGTATAAAAGGGTTTCTGAGACTCTCCTTGTTTGATTTTCTTTTTTATGCACACGATTATGCCCTCGGACTGTTGTATAAACGGAAAATCACACTCGTAGCAGTATATCAGCACTGCCTCGAGCCAACGCATGCCTCCCAGCAATGCCAATTTACACACACATCGCACTGCTATTGTGTACTATTGCTCATATATAAGGCAACTTTTTGCCAAAAATAATATTGTTTGCATTAACACTGCCAAAATGATCACAGAAACTTACATCTAAAACCCAAAAAATACTAATAAATCCATAAATATGTACAAACGTCAAGCCACACTTATGCAGAGGGCCCGAGAGTGTGAAAAGAGAGGGGAAAAAAAATAACCTTGAACCAATGACATCACAGACCCTTATTAGTGAAAGAGTCCAAATCCATGACTCGAGAGCACTTTAGAGAACTGTGAGGTCAAAAGGAGAGATATTTTTAGCTGTAACATGTCAGTTCATCCTGGCACATCAGTGGAGACAATTTAACTGCTCAGTACAGTATATGCTTCTAATCATACTGCATTCATTAGAAAGAAATGAGTCTCTAAGGGCCAAATGGCTAATCTTGATCATTATACGCTTCTAATTTGTGTGTATTGTTGTTTTTATTGTTGTTTTGGCAAGTCTTTACTGAAATATCTCTCTGTGGCAAAGCAATAGGAGAGCTGCTATTATGCTGATGGCAATTAACACAGGATGAGCTTGTTTAGAAGTGTTGCTTCCAGCTAAAAATGAGCTTTTTGTAACGAGTGCGGCAGGCTTTAGCACTTAAAGGAAAGCGCAATGCTTCAAAATGACAGAAAACTTGACAATTGTACTTCTTTTCTTGGTGTTGTTGTCTTTGAGGGCATTAAAATACATGTGCACCATTATCACAGAGATAATGAAAGTTCAGTAATTGAGCAAAAGGCAGGCCATGGGTGTAATTAGCGAGGTAAATGCCGATCAAGACGTATGAGTTAATGAATAAGAGCAATAATGCAAAAAAAAACATTCAGTTTCTCCTCAGAACATCATCAGATTAGACATTTCTCTGTAGGCTACTGTACCAATGACCGTAAGAAATATAGACAATGCAACATCGTCTTTCCCCATTGAACGCTTTGAAGGCAAAACGCTTCATGACAGGCACAAACTATTGCAAAAAACAGCTAGAATTGGAAGCTGGGCATGCGCAGAAGAGACTACCTGACCAGAGGGGGAGCTGCGGAATCAAGCTTGCAAACAAACGCTTGTTTGTCGAATCAACCACACCCCCCGAACTTTTCAGTTGACCAGCCATATCTGCACTATAACGAAGGCTCGCTAATATAAATACAAGCACTTACATTTAAAAACACGCAATATCATATGATTTATTAAAAAAATAAACATCTATACATCTAAAGTTGCCCAGTTTTTAATTATTAGTAGAGGACGAGTTAAGGCCCGTTCACATCGGGACGCTTTTTGCTTAGGTTTTCTGTCGATGTTTAACGCACTTTATTTTGTTTATTATGAAATAAAGGGCGCCAATGGGATCGTACGTGCAAAACGACAGACATAAAGGGCTCTATTTTGACGGTCCATGCGCAGAGCGCAAAACGCATGGCGCAAACGCTTTCAGGGTGTGTCAGAACGCATTTTTGCTAATTTACGGACGGGAAACTCCTCTTTGTGCCGTGGCGCATGGTCTAAAAGGGTTGAGTTTATTTTCTTAATGAGTTATAGGTGTGTTTTGAGAATAAACCAATTAGAGTCTCATCTCCCATTCCCTTTAAGAGTCAGCTGTGTCGCTTCAAGAGCACATTCACTATTAACAGGACGTAAAGTAAGTCTAAGTGGAAAAACTGAGCATTTCACTAGCAAACAGTTAACAGATTTTTTTAACAGAATAAACAGAGCATCTACTGCGTGAGAATGAAAGATAATGGATCACTTTCGCTTTTGCTCTCGTGGATAGGAAAACCTTACCGCACAGACATCAATTAGCCTATAAATAATTAATTTTGTTTGTTAAGTGCAAAGATTTGTTCCAAAACTATTTCTAAATTCAGTTCTTATTTCCAGCAAACGAATAAATGAACAACAATAACGAAGTGTGCTCAAAAACCTGAGTTATACCCTTAAACACATGCTGTGCCCCATATGGTCTAAAACCTGATAGGTGGGTAAATCTAAGCTTGTTTTTAATAAAACAAATATAAATATGGATATAATAAATAATACTGCTAATAATAATAACATTATACAAAAGCAAATTGTTATGAATGAACTGAAAAAGCCTCCCGAGATGAAGAAGACATAAAAGTAGTGATTTTTCATATTTATGTAGGCTGGAAATAATATGTTTTGTAATATTTTAATTCTTTATATTTACATCCTATATCTATCCTTATTATATCCTATATATATCCTTAATATTTAAATATTTTCATATGTAAAGATATTTGCCTATTGCTCTTTTGAGCTAATAAAGCAGTGTGTAAGCGAGGCGCAACTCTGCGCCGGAGTTTAGACCGGGTTTGTTTCGGTCAAATGAAAAATCTATTATAGTTTCTCAAAATAGCAACGCAGCAGCCGTGCGCCTAAGAACGCCTTCCTTTATAGACTAGAACGCCTATGGGCGCACAAATGAGCGCTAATGCATTTGCTATTTAAACAGCGTAGCTTAACGCCTCAAAACCAATCTTGCGCCAAGCTGAAACTACCAAAAGACAATTGCGCCACGCCTTGCGCCACACTGCGCCAGGTGTATGATAGGGCCCAAAATCGTCATTTTTAAAGAAACGCCTTATGCTTATTTTTTAGTTTTGCAGCATTAATGTAAGCTGTTATTAATAATTTATTAAAAACAATATATGTTGGACTGCAGAAATAAACCATCTTTCATATACTCAAGCCTGAATTAGACTCAGCCATGAGCACAAAAAATATTTCTATTATATCAGGGTTGATGGTATTTATTATCTTCACAGGGGTAGAAATATCACTTGTAAAATATGAACAATAAACTATAAACAAGACATACATTTTTAGAAAGGTTTTTCCACCCCCCCCAACCCTTCCTCGCTTCTCAGCTTTTTGATACAGTCTGGCTAGCTTTTTGGTCTGCGCTCTCCAGTTCGCGCACACCAACAACTCAAGCAATCGGCTGGCCATTGGATCTTATTGCTGTTGTGATGGCAAGCAGCTGCTTTGTTTTTTTATTTATTTATTTAAATAGCGCGTCAGTTCATTCCGCTGTGGCGACCCCGGATTAATAAAGTGAACCAAGCCGACAAGAAAATGAATCAATGAATTTAAATAGCGCATTAAATCTGAGACACAACCTGAAAGACGACAATACAACTATGACGATCATCAGCACTTTTAATAGTTTATTTTACAGACTTGTAATATGCTGTTGTTCTATTGGTATTTTCATTCCAAAATGGCCAACACGCCATCAAGTGGCTGTTTCCCAAATCGCACTAGAGTGTCGCCTCTTGGTGATTCTATGCTCTTTGCTTGTACTGTACACTGAAATAAATGATTCATTGGATTTACTACATTGTTTTTAAAGTAAGTGGTTGCAAACAATTTATACGGGCTGAATTTAAAAATGCAGTAATGTTCAACATAATTTGTTTGTTTAAATTCAGCCCGTATAAATTGTTTGCAACCTCTTCCCTTATAAACAATGTAGTAATAATAATAATAATAATAATAATAATTCAGCGTAGTAAAATACTGTGACTTTAAAATCAATGCAGATTATGCCTTTGCTGCTGCTGCATTTCTCAAAACAAATAACTATAAACTGCATCCCATAACGCAGGAGTACCCATAAACCCCACCGCTGGAATAATTTAATTAGTTATGATTGGGTAAAGCATGCAAACATTTGAGGATACATAAATAGATGTTATTTAGAATTAATAGAGCTGCGGGTAGAGCTGTTGATGTAATTCTCTTGTAAATAGTTGTGTTCCATTTGAAATCTCCATTATGGGAATTAATTTAGACCCTGTTCAATTATAATTTTTTTTCTCCCCTCTAACAGAATGAAATATGCCGCAAATGAGCACATGTTCCTCTGTGAGTTTAACAAGCTCCACAGCACATATATTAAGCCACAGTATCGAAGCGGCTTTCTGCCCTGGAGGAACGACACAAATGAGAATGAAGTCATAAAGCTGGGAGGATAAAAAATTCACAATTAGACAACATATTGTCATTTGTGAGATATATAGTCGCTATTACAACAAATTAAGTTGTGTGTACAAAATAAAGTCATTGACTGACAGTCACAACATGATATACATTGTCATAACAGGGAGAAATAGTTGGAATTATGATAAATATTTTCATATTCTGAGAAAACGTTACACTGAGGAGAAAGAAATATATAGATTGCAATCATGAGTGTAAGTTTAAAGGGCTAGTTCACACAAAATTGAAAATTCTTGGGATGCACTTGTAACCCTGCCAGTCCTACACCACCCACCCATGGCCTCTAGCATCTGTCGCTAGAGCAGCTTTAGGGGTCAGAGTGAGGTTTACCTGCACACCACTTACTAGTTGGCCTCTGTTACACTCACCCCCCTAAACCTCACTCCATTCCGGGTCACGGCACCCGCATGGGAGTCAGTTGCTCTGACAAGGAGGCTAAAGACCATGGCCTCTAGCATCTGTTGCTAGAGCAGCTTTAGAGGTCAGAGGAGTGAGGTTTACCTGCATACCACTTACTAGTTGGCCTTAGTTACACTCACCCCCCTAAACTTCACTCCCATCCGGGTCACGGCACCAATGTAACCTTGCCGGTCCTACACCACCCAACCCGCTTCGAGCTAGGATTGAACCAGTGAGCTTCCGCTTGGGAGTCGGTTGCTCTGACAAGGAGGCGAAAGACCATGGCCTCTAGCGTCTGTCACAAGAGCAGCTTTAGAGGTCAGAGGAGTGAGGTTTACCTGCCTAGCCTCCGTTACACACTGAAATAAATATTCTGGGCCAAATCGTAAAATATGGATTCAAATGGCCAAAACCAAAAGCGAAAATGACTTGTAATAACTAGTATGTTATTAAATAATCAAATTTCATACATTTAACTCATCAACAACTTATTTTTAAATTATTTTAAATATGCTATTTTAATGCCCTGGTTGTACAGTTACCTAATACATGTACTTGTAATATATGTACTTGACAAATTTAACAATTAACATTAAAATAATACATAAAAAAATTACTTTTTGGGGTCCCCAAACTTGTGTTCTGCGCTATTTGCGGTGTAACATTGCATTAGCAGATGTTTTCAAAATTTATGCACGTGTGTTGTCAAATTGAAGCCATTTTCCTGATTTTTTCCTATATTTGCATGTTTTTCTTAACTTGCATTGCATTTGAACTCTATTATTACAAGCATAACAGGGATACATTAACTCATAATTTTAAGAGATAAAGCTTCAGACAAAAAAAAAAAAAAATACAAAAAATCTGAGCTGAAAGACTCTCCACACCACAACTGAAGCTTTGTACCAATTATCCTTCCTAAATCCCACATGGGAGTGTTTTGTTTGCTCAGGGAAAACCGAAAGTCTATAAAGCTCCAATACTATATAACATTTCAACAGTAAACACAGAAGATTGAGCTGATCATAGCGATACTGAATTGCAGCTTTTAAACAGTCTGTCATTATATTTACATTTAGTCATGTAGCAGATGTCCAAAGCGACTTACATTTGAGGAGGCATTCAGCGATTCAACAAGAAGAGGCAACACACACAACAAGCGCTAATTACACAGAGGAACTGTTTGTGCACTGAGAAATGGTGGTAGAGTAAGAAGGGGAAAATGTTTCGTTTTTTATAGACAGAAAGAGTGTTCCTACAGAAGCACACTTCATAAATGCACAATGGGATTTCTTTTAGATGGTAAAAGATGGTGATGGTAAGAAAGTGTGCAAATGAAAAAAAACTGCTGCAAATGTTGGTTAAAGTGTCAGAGAGATAAAGAGTGTTTGTGCAGGTGGTTTGACAAACCCACTCAGCTGTGTGAGGCCAACTCGGAATTGCATGTTTTGACGTTGTTGTGTGGTTTTTAGTTGTTGTTGCCAACACCAGCTCATCAAACTGGGCTTGGCTCACTTAGAAGCACTGCTGGAAGCCTCCATCATCCAGGTATAGTTTCCTCTGAAAGGATCAAGTGGACTCAAACGTGGTGCCGATCGAATATACGCTGTTTTTCAGCCTTCCTAAAGCACATAAAGCACAGCTAATCTTTCAATGAAATTCATGTAACGAAGCTAGAGTCACCGGGCAGACAGAAGCCCTGCCCATGAATCAGCATCTACTGTGAATTTCACGCACGAATGAAACGAGTAAACTCAAAATCTTCACGTGTCTATTTACACACTAATATCGCAATTTATTGGTGTGAGCCGCGTCTGGTGTGAACACAGCATAAAGCACAGATGAAAGATTTTCTTCAGGTGATTTATCAAACCCACTCACCTGTGTGAGGCACACTCAGATTTGCATAATGTTTCGATGTTGTCATGTGGTTTTTAGTTGTTGTTGCCAACACCAGCTCATCAAACTGGGCTTGGCTCACATAGAAGCACTGCTTGAAGCCTCCATCATCCAGGTATAGTTTCCTACGAAAGGATCTAGTGGACTCAAAAGTGGCGCCGATCGAATATACGCTGTTTTTCAGCCTTCCTAAAGCACATAAAGCACAGCTACTCTGAATAAAATCCATGCAACAAAGCTAGAGTCACCGGGCAGACAGAAGCCCTGCCCATGAATTAGCATCTACTGTGAATTTCACGCACGAATGAAACGAGTAAACTCAAAATGTTCACGTGTCTATTTACGCACTAATATCACGATTTATTGGTGCGTCCCGCGTCTGGTGTGAACAGCATAAAGCACAGATGAAAGATTTTCTACAGGTGGTTTATCAAACCCACTCACCTGTGTGAGGCACACTCAGAATTGCATAATGTTTCGATGTTGTCAAGTGGTTTTTAGTTGTTGTTGCCAACACCAGCTCATCAAACTGGGCTTGGCTCACTTAGAAGCACTGCTGGAAGCCTCCATCATCCAGGTATAGTTTCCTCTGAAAGGATCTAGTGGACTCAAACGTGGTGCCGATCGAATATACACTGTTTTTCAGCCTTCCTAAAGCACATAAAGCACAGCTACTCTGAATAAAATCCATGCAACAAAGCTAGAGTCACCGGGCAGACAGAAGCCCTGCCCATGATGTGAATCAGCATCTATTGTGAAGTGAATTTCACTTGCGCATTGTGCATGAAGCATTGTGTTTTTTAGCTGTTGTTTGAATGATACTAGCGAATCAGCAGTCTGAAGAGATCATTCCACCAGCGATGAACATTGAATTGAACATTGATGAGGAACACCGAACATTAAAAAGCAATTAACAGAATTATGATGATAGGAGCAATAATGCCAGGCATTTCTGCAAATGTCCAGCAATCATGATTTGTAATTCCTGCAAACTCAGCAACATTTACAGCAGGTCTCTAAAGCACAACAGTTAGTCATAGTTACAAAGTCCTTGCTTTTGTCACCAGCATCACCGTTTTACAACACCCGCCTGGCTTTTTAGAGAATATTTCTTTGCCTGTAAGAAATATGAGGGCGAGAGCTTCTATTCCTGCAGTCTTTACGGTGCACTGCATCTGTCATGGAGATCTATGGCTGTAATTCTCATTATTAAACAGTCAAGTAAAAGCTGCGGATTCCTTGCTGGCTAGCCTAGTGTGCATTGTTGTCACCATGGCGATGGCTCTCCTAAACCACGGTGACCAGTGGAAGCACGTCAATGTCAAAAATGTAATCAGCAATTCGGCCTCATGTAATGAGGTTCTGCGCATCGATCTCCGACCTCTGATGTCTTTGTTGGTGATGTATCTGTCCTTGTTTTAAAAATCAGGTGACTCCGCGTTATCTAATCGTGAAAGCGTGAGACATAATTCAATTATCTAGAGGTGTTAAAGGAGGCTTGTTAACTTCAGTCAATAGATGTAGACTTAAAAAGGTTGCATAAAATAAGCTGTTTTATGGTGAACCAGCAAGATAGAAGTGATAGTCTTTGGGGCCAATGAGAAAATCAATTATGGATTCACAACACAAGTAAATTAGCATTTCAGTTTGGAGCTAATCCAATCCCCCAACAGGATGTACAGCGACAGTATACAGTTTTTCAGCTGAAGATGTCTCTGCCATCAATAAAACGTAAGCTCATTAGTTCCTAATGCAGTGAGACCGGCTACATCCATATTATTGCCATTACTTTGCATCTAAATTGCATTTGCAAAATGCATCCATTTCTCAAAACTCTGACTTAAAAAAATCTTGTGTTAATGGTTTATTATCCAAGACAATATCTTTTGATTGGGAACTCTGTACTAAGAAGGAATCTGGTGCTTTGTTTTTCCCTTTTCCTTTAGTTTGCACTGTATCTGGATGGATGTATGGATGGATGGATGGAGGGATGGATGGAAAGATGGAGTGATGGAAGCAGGAAGAGATGGAAAGATGGATGAATGGATGGAAGGAAAGAAAGAAGGATAGAGGGAGGGATGGAAAGTCATATATATCATGTATAAGCCCATACTTATATCAGATTTATGGAAATATCTGCAAATTACATGCATGACATACAATTAAATATTTGAATTTCACATATATAAAATATATAAGAAACATATATTTCAAAATATTTTACTCGTACATAAGTTCAAATACTCTCACCGGCCACTTTATTAGGTACATCTGTACAACTGCTTGTTAACGCAAATTTCTAATCAGCCAAATCGCATGGCAGCAACTCAGTGCATGTCGGCATGTAGACATGTTCAAGATAATCTGCTGCAGTTCAAACCAAGCATCACTTGGCAACCAGGCACACTATGGGCCCAACTGAGCACAGCCTACCTGAGTATTGTTGCTGACCATGTCCATACCTTTATGACCACAGTGTACCTATCTTCTGATGGCTACTTCCACAGGATTCCACCATGTCGTAAGGTGCGAATCATCTCAGACTGCTTTCTTGAACATGACAATGAGTTCACTGTACTCAAATGGCTTCCACAGTCACCAGATCTCAATCCAATAGAGCACCTTTGGGATGTGGTGGAATGGGGGATTCGCATCATGGATGTGCAGCTGACAAATCTGCAATAACTGCGCGATGCTATCATGTCAATATTGTCCAAAATCTCTGTGGAATATTTCCAGTACCTAGTTGAATCTATTGCACTAAGGATTAAGGCAGTTCTAAAGGCAAAAGGGGGTCCAACCTGGTACTAGTAAGGTGTACCTAATAAAGTGGCCGGTGAGTGTATGTTAGCTATGATTTAATATGCATGTTCCGATGTCATATGTCATATTTGAACATATATGCACCTTTGTAATTCCAATGGTTGACAAAAAATTAATTGTGATTTTCACAGCAAATACAGTATGACATACAATTTTTATATAAAAAAAAATTCTAATATAAATGTGCAAGTCATTTTATTTAATTTGCAGATTTCTATATGGGAGATGTGAAAAGTCTTATCCATATAAGTGAAAATTTGTTACAGAGGACACTAATCCGAAAAGAAGGATAAATATAAGTTCAGCTCCAACAATGATCCAAGTTTCAATTTGAGTAATTAGCATAATGGTGCCTGAAGGCATGTCCAATGAAAGAAGTTGATGCTTCAGTTAATTTTAATGTGTTTTCTGAATTCTTGTCAGATTTAATGTCATGCTTGGAAGTCTGACTCAAGCTTGAGCTGATATAATAAACTGACACCATTATTAAGATAACTTTAGACATTTTGGTACAAATGATTTTGGTAAGGGGCATTACATTTACAGTATGACACATCATTGAGTTGAGTGGGCTTAGTAAACCACCTGAAAAGACACACTTTTTCCTCTCTGTATGCACCAGACACTTTCACACTCTTATCAACATAATAAATATTAATAACACTATATTGTGTACATTTTAATGTGATAAAAAGCTGAGTGGGCTTGACAAAAGAACAAACAAACATTAAAGCTGCAAGCAGCAGTGAAAGGGACTTCACTTATGGCTTTTCAGATGGCGGGGCATTGTAGAAACTGGAACCCAATCATAGTAGACTGAGAATTGAGGTGCAGCTATAATGAGAATAATAATGTGGTTTAAAACATTAGACCTTGTGCTTTTACTCGTGTAATACTAGGTTCCAGCTTTAGACACAGAGACGCTCTAAACTCATCGGCTGGTCCTGCGGAGGCGAGTCATTACTGTAAAATAAATGGCTTCCACACTCTCACCGAACACCCATTTCTGATCTCAAATGGATGTTTCAGCTGTGAAAAATTCCTCATTTGTTCTTATAGTTTCAGAAATGCTCATACATTTAATCTTCAGCCGAATGATAATACCTGAAATAACCCACAGACACTCTATTGAAGAGATAGATTACAGTGAGCTTGATGTTACTGCAAAATAAATGATGGGAGGGATGGATTGATGGATGGATGGATGGAGGGAGGGTTGGAAGTATGGATGGTTGAAAGTATATCTGATTGGAAGGATGGATGGATGGATGGATGGATGGTTGGAAGTATGAATGGTTGGAAGGATGGATGGATGGATGGATGGATGGTTGGAAGTATGAATGGTTGGAAGGATGGATGGATGGATGGATGGATGGTTGGAAGTATGAATGGTTGAAAGGATGGATGGATGGATGGTTGAAGGTATGAATGGTTGTAAGGATGGATGGATGGATGGATGGATGGATGGTTGGAAGTATGAATGGTTGGAAGGATGGATGGATGGATGTTGGAAGTATGGGAGGTTTGAATGACAGATGGATGGAAGGATGGATGGATAGATGAATGGATGTATGGAAGTATGGATGGTTGGAAGGATGGATGGATGGTTAAAAGTATGGATGGTTGGAAGGATGGATGGATAGATGGATGGTTGGAAGTATAAATGGATGGATAGATGGATGGATGGTTGGAAATATGGATGGTTTGAAGGACAGATGGATGGATGGAAGGATGGTTTGAAGTATAAATGGATGGATGGATGGATGGAAGCATGGATGGTTGGAAGGATGGATGGTTTGAAGGGCAGATGGATGGATGGATGGTTGGAAGTAGGGATGGATGGATCAATGGATGGGTGGATGGTTGGAAGTATGGAAGGTTTGAAGGACAGATGGATGGATGAATGGATGGCGGTAGGATGAGGTGGGTGGATGTTTGGCTGGAGTTAGGGATGGATGGATGGATTGATGGAATAGATAGAGGGATGTATGAAAATTTGGAGAGTGGGAGCGATGGATGCATGGAAGGAGGAAGGGATAGTTGGATGCATGGATAAATGGAAGGGTGAATATATAGATGGATGGATGGAAATATGGAGGGCAGAAGGGAGGGAGGTATGTATGGATGGAAGGATGAAGGGATGGAAATATGGAGGAAAAGGTGGATGGATGGGAGGAAGGAATGGAAGAATAGACGGAGGGATGGATGGGAATATGGAGAGTGGGAGCGATGGATGGATGGAAGGAGGAAGGGATAGTTGGATGCATGTATGGATGCATGGATGAATGGGAGGATGAATATATGGATAGATGGATGGATGGATGGATGGATGGAAATATGGAAGGCGGGAGGAAGGGAGGTATGTAAGGATGGAAATATGGAGGAAGAGGTGGATGAATGGGTGGAAGGATGGAGGAAGGGATGGAAGAAAAGGTGGAGGGATGGATGGAGGAAGAGATAGTTAAATGCATGTATGGATGTATGGATGGATAAATGGAAAGATGGATAGAGGGAGTGAGGGATGGCTGAGTGGATAATGGATGAATGGAGTGAGGGATGGATGGATGGATGGATGAATGGAGTGAGGGATGGCTGGGTGGATGGATGAAAAATTGAAGTGAGGGATGGCTGTATGATCGATGGATGGAAGAATAGAGCGGTGTAACAATTTGACTGTACAAATCGTAACACATTGTAAAAATGTTTTTAACAGACAAAGCAGACAATTAATCAATAAAGCCTCAACACGGGCAGTTTCTTAATAAATGAACAATTAATTGATATTAATTGACTGACATTTAATCAGCATAATTATTGCTTAGACAAAAGAATCGTCAGCCAAATTTTATATATGTGAAAGCCCTACCTATGATTATATTTCCTTAACTACTATAACACAAGCATGACATCTGCAGTGCGGTGTGTTTATGTTGCAGTTCAAACTGGGATAATCTACAGCAACAATACAACTGAAAGCAGATTACAATGAACACCTGCTGTGAGAAACAGATGTTCACAAATCATACGGAGGAAAAGGTCAAGAACTCACTAATTAATTCATTAATTCAAGATCGACTATTAATTTAAGCATAATCACACAGCAATAAAAGTCCTGCCTATTATGAACCCCAAAGGCAAGAATAAATGATGATTACCTGAGTTCAGATGAACTGCTCATACAGAATGTATAGCCAATAAAACAACTGAGCATGAAGTAGGGTGAATATGTTAACATCTTGTTGAAATTCAAAGCAAGTGCCATACGCAGACATGCTTAGTTGGATTATCTTGTGAAGGTCGAGGTATTGTTTTTATGCATATTGTCATTGAAAAGTTCACTGAAGAAAGACACCGCATGGCATCCATCAGTTGAACATAAAATAAATAAAATAAAATAAATGTAAAAATAAAAAAAATAATAACATATAATGTGTTCAATTAAGAAATAATACAACTTAAATTAAATTAAATATTTAATTAAATTAAATACATTATAACATTACATTTAAAGTAAATGTAAAATTAAACAAAATAAAAACAAATTGTGTTTGAAGAAATAATACATATTAAATTAAATAAAAATGTATTTAAATAAAAAATCAATAAAATTAAAAATATAACTAAATTAATGTTAAAAACAAACAAAATATGTTTAATTAAGAAACAGTACACTTGAAATTAAATAAAAATTTAAATTAAATTAAATACAATTAAACTAGATTATCAAAAATAAATAAAATAAATCAAAATTTGTTCAATTAAGAAATAATACAAATTAAATATAAAATGAAATTGATGCAAAAATAATAAAATACAATAAAAGGGTTAATTAGGAAATAATACAAATTAAATAAAATTAAATATTTAATTAAATTAAAAATTAAATTAAATATATTTTTGTAAAAATAAACAAAATAAAACAATATGTTTAATGAAGAAATAATACAAATAAATTAAATATATTAAATTAAATTTAAAAAATTACAAAAAACTAATTTAAAAAAATGAATAAAATAAATTATGTTTAACTAAGAACTAATAAAAATGTAATAAAAAATAAAATTAAAAATAAAACAAAATTAAATTGATGTAAAAATAAACAAAACCAATATATTTATTTAAAAACCAATACAAATAAATTAAATAAAAATAAAATTTAATTTAATAAACGTACAACGTAAACAAAATAAAATAAAGCATGTTTTATTAAGATATAACTCAAATTAAATTAAATAAATAATAATTAAATTAAATTAATGTAAAAATTAAACAAAATTTAATAAAATATGTTTAATTAAGAAATAATATATATTAAATGAAATAAAAATATAAGATTAAAAATTGTATTAAATTGATGTAAAAAAAACAAACATGTTTAATTAAGAAATAATACAAATTAAATTAAATTAAAGTATACTATTCCATTATTATTATCCATGATAAAATTGTTAATAATTTCATTTAAAATAAATAAATTACATAAATTCATAAAATGTTTCATGGTTTAGTCATTTTATGAGCTGTTCATGTTTGGCCCTTTCAGTTTCAATTATAGTACGTACACTTAATTATTTGAGTTAGTTGACAACAGCTTTTATTTTTTTTAGGTTTTACATTATTTGACTATACGCTGTCCTAACTTAAGTCATATAGAATTATGTGGAAAAATAAAGATGTCTCATAATCATTTAGGATATAACATACGATTGCATTCAATTCATAAACCATTTACCAACAATCATGCTTTTAACATGTCTACATGCCCCCAAATGCCAGGAAATGATGCTGTATGTCATTAGTGTGCATGTGCTGCTTGTGCGAGATCAATATCAAGAGGCATTAACATTAACCAACACTGACTAATGCAAATCTAGTGGAAAAACTGTTCTGCGGTAAATTGAGCTGGACACGGCTTGAATATGAATTCATGAAGCTGGATGTTCACCATGAGACGGGAGATATCTTTAAAAATAGATGAAGGTGAAATGAAAGAATTATAGAAATTGAAATTTGACATTCACACTAGTAACAGGAATGCACACAAAAAACCACAAAATAAATAATCCAAGGCTTATTTGGAAAAAATGTCTACCATTCAGTTGCAATTGGGACTGAAAATGACAGAAAACTGAGGTCAAAGTTATTATATGCATACTGTACAACCGGATTTAATAAAAATCTACAATGCTCATATGCCTACACTTATAATGTGTTGCAGCATAACATAATACACTCAAAATGATGTTTGCTGTTTTGTTCAACCTATATATTTAAAATAAGTTTAAGGTTATATTCACCTAAATTTGTAAAAAATTATTAAGTTAAAAAAACCTTCAAATTGTGTCAATTGTGTGGTACTCAGCATTATTTACAGGGTACACACAACAGTGATATTTTGTGGCTCTTCAGTCCAGTCTGTCGCAAGGCTTCAAGCAGGGTTTTTCTTTTTATTAAATTATGTTATAATATAATCGTCAAATTTTACTTTAAACACTCTCAGCTTATTAAAGTTAGTTTCAGGTATGATATTCACTGGACATTCATCTATGCTGCTTTATGAGACCATCTGAAAATAAAATAAAAAATAAAATAATAAAATGAAATGAAAATAAAAATAAAATCAAATAAAAAAGTAAATAAAATAATAAAATAAAATTAAATTAAATTAAAAAACTAAACAAAACAATAAAATAAAATAAAAAAGTTAATAAAATAATAAAATAAAATAAAAATACAACAAATAAAAAACTAAACAAAATAATAAAATTAAATAAAAATAAAAAAACAAAACAAAATAAAATAATAAAATAAAAATAAAAAACTAAATAAAATGGTAAAATAAAATGAAAATAAAAAATAAACAAAACAAAAATAAAATAAAAAACAAAACAAAATAATACAATTAAATAATAAAATAAAATAAAGAAAACAAAACAAAACATAAGTAAACAAAACAAAACAAAACAAACAAAAAAATTATTTAAGTAAAAACTAAACAAAATAAAATAATATAAATTAAAAATTGGAAAAAAGTTAAATGGTGAAGTAAAATGTTCTCATATAGCTTTGAAAGCACATTCCACTTTATGGGGGGTAATTTACAACTTCCCTTAAGTTAAACAGTACCATTGTTGAATCCATTCATTTGCTCTCTGGGTTTCACGGGAGCTCTTTGGGCTTAGCTTAGCATAAATCATTGAATCGGATTAGACCATGAGCAATTTTTTCTATCATACTTGCTATTCCTTATACAAATCTCAATATTGACCAGCAGATATTTTAAACCGTCGAAGCACATGTGAGTCAAAGACTAATTTTACAACCGTTTTACAACTTTTGAATCCATTCATTCACTCTTGGCTTTAGCGGGAGCACTTTTAGATTAGCTTAGCATAAATAATGGAATCGGATTGGATCATTAGCATTTCGTTTTAAAAAAATCAAGAGAGTTTACCGTGGCTGCAACTGTGTCATGATATTACGTTTTGACGTAATGTAATAGATGGGGAATATTTTCTGTCATCGCACCTGCTGCAGCCACATACGAAAATGACTTCTGCACATGCTTTTGGATGTAGATGCCAAAGCAGGACATTTTGTCTTTGTCTCGCACGTGCATTGACACTTTAAAATATCTTCTGGTTAATATTATTTAATAGTTCATATGACAGTAAAATGCACAGAGGGATAAAAAGACAGAGGAAGGGGGGGAAAGGACATCTCATGCAAAAGGTCTAGTGATTTGGCAGTGACATGCAGTTCGAACACACAGGGACCCCGAGGGCAGGACGGAAAGGGCATTTACAGGAACAGATAAAATTAGGTACAAGAAACAGAAAATGAATGACCCTAAAGACATTTTCCAGTGCATGTGGCGGGCGGATGCGATAATGACACGGCCCTTATGGATGAGTAATAAAATGATAGAATGAAATGAAAAGCATCGAGAGCCCACAGACATATAAAGTGCAGTCAATTTATGAGCTGACTGAACACACCACCTCCACTGCTGACAGACCACTGGCCTTGGCTATCAGAAAGCCATTAGCGTAAAAGAAGCGCTGGGTAAAGGTTACACTTCTTTTTTTTCTAACTTAAATCGCCCTCTCGAATCTTCTGCACAAATGTGTGGTAAAAGCACTGAATACATTCATCATATGCTTTCATTTGAAGCAAGCTAATTTTAGTAAACAAAAGCAGTAACACTTTAGTTTAAGACACAATTCTTGCTAATACCTATACGCAGTGTTGGGCAGTAGCGTCGCTACAAGTAGTGACGCTACTAGCTTAACTACATTTCTCAGTAGCGTCGCTACATTCAAAATAGAATAGCTTTTCAGTAGTTAAGCTATTTTATTA
>NC_141027.1:76512500-76535000 GCF_052040795.2 Danio rerio
AAACCAACCAACCAACCAATAAACCAAACCAACCAACCTACTAACCAGCAATCCAACCAACCAATAAACCAAACCAACAAACCAACAAACCAACCAACCAATAAACCAAACCAACCAACCTACTAACCAGCAATCCAACCAACCAATAAACCAAACCAACAAACCAACAATCCAACCAACAAACCAACAAACCAACCAACCAACCAACCAATAAACCAAACCAACCAACCTACTAACCAGCAATCCAACCAACCAATAAACCAAACCAACAAACCAACAATCCAACCAACAAACCAACCAACCAACCAAACAACCAATGAACCAACCAACCAACCAACCAACAATCCAACTAACCAATGAGCCAATGAACCAATCAACCAACTAACCAACCAACCAACCAACCAACCAACCAACCAACCAACCAACCAACCAACCAAACAATTAAACAATCAACCAACCAACCATTTAACCAATCAAGCAATCAACCAATAAACCAACTGTGCAAGGTCCCTTTCATCGCTGCTTGCAGTTTTAATTTTTATTTGAAATGTTTTGTTTCCATCATTTCAAAATGTGTGATGAAAGCCCATCTACTAGTGGCTTTCTACTTTTCAGATCCTAGTGAAACTGTGGTGTATAACGATTCTCCTTCATCTGAAAAGTCTTGTCACGATCACCAGCGATCTAACAACCAAAGATCTCTGGTAAACATTCACATGAACTACAAATCTGTTTATGGACTACAGATCCAGTCATGCACACACACACACTCTCCAGCTCCAAGTCACCATTGATTAGTCACTCACAGCTGAAGCTGGTTTTGGACTGATTACTGCACTATATATACAGCACACTAACTCACAGTTGCTGAGTATTGTTATCTGTTTAAGTGACATCACAATGTGTTTCCTTTGTCTAGCTTTGCCGTGTTTTAATCCTCGCCTTGTTTATCTGTGTATTCCTGTCTGCTGCCTGCCTTCTGACCACCTGCCTGTGTAGTTGACTACGACTCTGGATTGCCCGTATGCATCTGTTTGCCCCTGCGTTGACCATTGCTTACCTGACCTGGCTAATAAACCTCATTTAGATCCGCACCTCTGTTGTAAGCATCACTTCCCCGGTTACAAGTCTCTGCCTAAGTGAATTACACCAATGAGACTGCATTTTTTATTTATCCAGCTTATTTCTGGAACAATGTTTGTGAGCCATCGATCAAGGACGATTATTTTCTATATTGTGGAAGTGAGAAGGGGTGTAATGAGGATATGATATGGAGACGCTGGCCTACTTCCTCTGCTTTGTCTTTGAGATGCAGACATTGAGCGGCTGGAGTTCAAAGGTTTATTAAAAGTGTCTGCTCGCTTCAAAAACAAAAGAGACATGATCAATGTTTCACTCAAAAGTGCTGTGTGGTTTAGGTGATGGAAGCCGATTTGACAAAATGACTGCAGACAATAAATAAAACCACTGACAGAACCAAACGCTGGTCAAACAGGTGTTCAGAGAACGATTCTGCAACATTTTAAGAAAAAAAAAATTAACAAAAACAGTAAAGTAAAAGGTAAAAAACTATACTTATATTTCTAAAGGAGCCACAAATATACAGAGGGGAAAATAAGTATTGAACATGTTTTTTTTTTTTTTTTCAGGGAATAATATTCATAAAGAAGCTGTTAACTTAGAATTAAACCCAAACAATACAAATGTAAAACAAAACAAAAAAAATCTTGATGGTTCTGCGGGTCTCGTTTGTCAAATCTGAGCTTTATTTTGTATTTCCTATTGGATTTAAGTCAGGTGATTGACTGGGCCATTCTACAGCTTGATTTTCTTTCTCTGAAAGCATTTGAGAGTTTTATTGGCTGTTTTGGATCATTGCTGAAATGTCCACCCTGCTTTCATCTTCATCCTCCTGCTAATGTAGATGTTGGACTGAAGAAGATAATATTAATTTACACTAAGGAAGGGCAGAGGGTTGCTGAAGAACTACTGAGTGGTTTCAGCTGCTGTCTGGGCATTCACTGCCTTTCTACACCTTCCTTTCTTTATGTGTTCAAAACTTTTCTCTGCGTCATTTCATTTATTTCACATAACTTAATTTGTAAACTAATTAGATTTGTTTTCTTTGCCTACATGGATTTCTTTGGTTGTTACCAACATCTGTTGGGAATTTAAAGTCAACAGCACCTTTAGAAATATGTTTTCTGAGAAAAACGGTGACGTGTTGAATACATATTTTGCCCGCTGTAACTCATGTGTCCTATCAATGTATCTGTGGATCTGCTTGCAATACCTCAGATGTTGTTTAGAACATCATGTTGTAAAAGCCGTTTTTCGGTCAAAATTGGCAATACTAGGTTACTAAACTTTCAAAATACTAAACTTTTGACTATGAAATAAGCATATCACTTCAGCATTGTACATTTTAAATCTTATAATATATATATATATATATATATATATATATATATATATATATATATATACATATATATACACACACACACACACAGAGACAGTTCAGATGCAAAAACCTCTAAGTAAAAAAAAAAAAAAAAAAAAAAATATATATATATATATATATATATATATATATATATATATATATATATAATAGAATGACAGATCTGGGTTCTATGTGGCTAATGCTAGGTTATTTTAATCCACTTCTGGGAACAATATGGACTAAACCAACTGCTGTGTTTTACAGGACCAAATTTAATCCAAATGTTTGGGTTTCTCCATATTTTACTCGATTTGAGTTGAAATAACCCATCATTTCTTAAAGTGGATTTTTTACTACTTTCAATTGAAATAAATATTAGTGGTATGCTAAGATCAAAAGCCTTCTTTTCTAGTGCAAAGCTTTCTGACAACTCGAGAACAAACACGTTTAATAGCAGCTAATAATAATAATTTAAAAAATAATAAATACTAATACAATAAAGCAAAATAAATTAATTAAAGATCTGCACATAGTGGTGACGCAGTAGTGCAGTATGTAGTACTGTCGCCTCACAGCAAGAAGGTCGCTGGTTCAAACCACGGCTGGGTCTGTTGGCGTTTCTGTGTGGAGTTTGCATGTTCTCCCTGCCTTCGCGTGGGTTTCCTCCGGGTGCTCCGGTTTCCCCCACAGTCCAAAGACATGCGGTACAGATGAATTGGGTAGGCTAAATTGTCCGTAGTGTATGTGTGTGAATGAGTGTGTGTGGATGCGGTTGCGGCTGGAAGGGCATCCACTGCGTAATAAGTTGGTGGTTCATTCCGCTTTGGCGACCCCGCATAAATAAAGGGACTAAGCTGAAAAGCAAATGAGGAATGATTTTGAGAATTTATGAGTTGAAAACCTAAATAAAATAATATAACGTAGCATAAGTAAATGTATAGATTTGCAGAGGCGATAATCTGCAGACTTTTCTGCGGACTTCCTATTTCCAACCATTTCCTATAGAAATCAATATGAGCGATATGCTCCGATCAAAAGCCTACTTTCCTAGCGCAAAGCTTTCTGAGAGCTCGAGCGCGCGGCTGTGTAATAGCGGCTCAGCTGCGAGTCTGTCTATCAATCTGAAGTGATAGTGCATACTTAAGCCACAATGAGCTGGCATCTTCAATGAAATATTCAGTGTTTGGTCGAGGATTATGTGGGCTCCTGGAACGCCGTCTCAGAGGACAGCTGGAACATGACCTGCTAATAGCTGTCGAGAAACCAAAGAGACGAAACCTACACGACTCATGTCGCAAAGAACGTCCAAATAAACACACAAGGCTGACGCTCAGACTGCAGGCTCAGCCTTCACACAGCTCTAGCCTTTCCTCACACACACACACACACACACACACACACAGGCAAACAGACATGAAATGGAAACTGTAAATGGCTTATTTGCAAATTACGGCCCGGAAAGAGCATCTGATAAGTCTTCAAACTCAAAGAGAGTTAAAGAGGAGAGAGCATGATGTCAACCGGTTGAAGGATTTCAGCCTTGCGAGACCTCCGCAAATTGCATTGACAAAAGCAAAATCAAATCACTTGAAATCTATAAGCGTCTACTGTGCTGCGTTGCTAAAATCGTCTATGTGCACCTGAGAGCTTTGTGTGAGATATAACATGATACAGCAGCAGAGAAAGTTACACAGAAGCTTACTCTGGGATTCTGCAGGTTTCACCAAGTCACTTTTAAAACTTTAAGGCTTTTTAGCATGTAAATTGAGTCATTCTGCTGAGGGTTTTGTGCAAAGCGACTTACAATTGAGGAGGCATTCAGGGATTCAACAAGAAGAGGCAATACACACAACAAGTGCTAATTATACAAAGGAACCATTAATGCTCAGAGAATTAACTGCTAGAGTAAGAAGTTGTTTGTTTTTTTTAGAGAGAAAAGTGTTTCTACAGGTGGGCTGTCATTTTTACTTGCCCATCTAAAAATTCAAATGAGTAATTTCTTAGCCACAAATATTAATATATCAAAATAAGCTAATTCTAGTTGTATACATACACCCTTTTTTCTTCAAATAAAATGACAAGCTTTAAAAACTATAATAAACTGTGTACAATAGTTAACATGGAAATAAAGGAATATTAAGAATAACACTTTACATTAATTAAACACTATGAATCATTTATTTAGCATTAGCAAATAGTTCATTTATTATTTTTAAGTATTAATGACTCTACATTATTAGACGTTAGTAAACGATTTATAACTACAACTACACATGGCGTGTTCTTGACATATAAGCACATTTATAATGTGATTAATGATTGTATTTCTAAGTAATGTAATACTTAATAGAGTAAAGAAAAATAAATCAGTAAAGTGTGAAAACTGAGGAAAACTAAACAAATGAAAAAACGTACAAAAAGAAGCGAAAACTAAACAAACAAAACAAAGTATGAAAGAAACAAAAACTAAACAGATGAAACAACAAACGAAAACTAAAGAAACAATACAACGCACCAAACAACAAACAAAATAAACAATACCGAAAAAACAAATGAAACAACAGACGAAACGACAAACAAAAACTAAATAAATGAAACAATGTATGAAACGAAAGATGAATACTAAACAAACAAAACAAAGTATGAAAGAAACGACAACTAAACAAACGAAACAACGTATAAAACAACAAACAAAAACTAAAATGATGCAGCGTATGAAACAACAAACAAAATGAACAATACGAAAACTAAACAAATGAAACAACAGACAAAACAACAAACAAACACTAAACAAACATGACAACGTAGGAAACAAACGGAAATTAGCGAAAACTGAACAAACAAAACAATGTAGGAAACAAAACTTATTAAAACTAAAACAAAACAATGAACAAAACAAAAAACAAAAACAACCAAAAACGAAACAAGTGAAACAATAGACAAAATAACAAATTAAATGAACAATATGAAAACTAAACATATGAAAAAACAGACGAAACAACAAACTAAAACTAAACAAATGAAACAATACATAAAACAACAAACAAAACAAAGGACGAAACAATAAACAAAAATTAGCGAAAACTAAACAAAACAAAACAATGTAGGAAAAAATTAAACAAAGACAAGTGAAAACTAAAACAAACATTGGACGAAACAACAAGCAAAAACAAACGAACATGAAACAAACAAAACAATGGACAGAATAACAAACTAAATAACCAATACCCAAACTAATAAAAACTAAACAAACAAAACAACAAACTAAAACTGAACAAAAAAATTTACAAAACAACAAACAAAATGAAACAAAGGATGAAACAACAAACAAAAACAACCAAAAATAAAACAAACAAAACAATTAACAAAATAACAAACGAAATGAACAATATTAAAACTAAAACAATGGATGAAACAAAAACTAAACAAACAAAACTATGTACAAAACAACAAACGAAACGAACAAATAAAAACAAAACAATGTACAAAACAAATGAAAAGAACAAATAAAAACAAAACTACAAACAAAACTAACAAACAAAAACGAATGTCTATTAATGTAGCGTTATTGCATAAATTATAAATTTACTTTAATAAAGTATAATAACTACTTGCTAATGCGAAATAAATGATTCATAGTTTGTAGTTATTATAAAGTGCTACCTAATTAAGCCAGTTTAAAGCAAGTTAAGTCCTACAAAACAATATTTCAGTGAACTGAAGACGTTTTAAGGCCTTATTTAAAAACAAAAAACAGAAAAAGTAAGACATTTTAAGACACCCTGTTACAGGCAAGATTGAGAAAAAAGGCCCTTTTTAAAAAAAATAAAAAATTCCCCAAAGACAAAAGGCAGACATTGTTCCAGATCCTGTGCCAAGTATTTCAACCGGTCCTCCTAAAAATGGATGATGTATTGCAGCGGTGGGCGCTTCTGACAGCAGAAAGCAATAAACCGGAGGAAAACAAAAAGGCAAATGTCATTTGTTCATGAGAGAGAGAGACAGAGAGAGAGAGAGAGACAGAGAGAGAGATTTCAAGCGTTTAGGGTGTTAAGAGCGAGGCCACAATGTGACAAATAGCTGGACGCAGCTCTCTGGCTCTCTGTGACTTGAAAATCAGCTGTTAAACGCAAAGTCTTCAGGGTCTTAAAGCCTGAAGAAATACACACAGCTCCTACTGTCCTTTCAGTGAGCTTTTTGAACATTACAGCGACACAGTGTGAAATAAAACGTGTAATAGCTTGCTCAAAGTCGTTTGTAGCAATGAAATGGAAATAAAAGAGGGAATTCATTTTCTTTACGCTCTTTAATCAAGAAAATGGAGGATTAAAAAAATGAGAGACACATTTTAAAAGACTGTAGTTTGTTTTTTTAAAGCAACTACAATTTCTTCAGTTTACTGTATACGGGTCATAAATACTAAATGCGAAATGATCATCAAGTCCCATTAGAATCAGGATCAGGCCTAATAATTGAGCGATTCATTAAGATGATCGATCGCTTCAGCAGCAGTTATCGACGTTCAGTGTCTGTGCATTTCTTCAGAGATAAAGAATATAGACTTTTACAAGGGATGTATCAAATGGGAAATCACACATGGCTACATTAACACTAGAACTATACTGAGGTGATCATTTTAACCATTTTGACACTGATTCATTTAAGGCACAATTTCTGACACTGGGTTCCCTTAAAAAGAGATCCTAATCCTTTCTAGCACTTTTAATTCATTATTGATATCTTCCGCTAATCATCACCAAACCACAGACATCGATATCAAGAATAAATTAATTTTTCATGCATTTGACCCCTAATTCAATTAAAGTACCATTTGGCAAATGGTTATTACGTGAAGAGAGCAGTTTATCAATTTAAAGGCATAGTTCACCCCATTATGAGAAGGTACTCAAACAATTTATAAGATTATTTGTTCTCTACATAGAAGATATTTTGAAGAAGGCTGGAAACCATTGACATGTCTACTTACAAATACTTTTAGGATTAACATAAAGACAAAAAAAAATCTAAAAGATTTAAAACAAGTAAAGAATGCATTAATGGTGACAGAAGTTTCATTTTTGGGTGAACTATCCCTTTACGACTTATGTGAAATGACTCTTACACTAATCCAGTTGTTTTTCCACTGTTATTTTTTATATTTTTACCATTATAATAAGCTGATTTGCTCTTTAAGACAAAAAAAATCTATATTATCATACGTATGTGCTGTTTACTGTTCAAGGTTTAGAGTAAGCTTTTTAGACATGTCTGGGCGTTTTTCAACAAGAATGCATTCAATTGATTTGAACTGTGTGACTGTGAAGCCTGATGTAATGATGCTGAAAATTGAGCTTTGCATCACAGGGGAACGAAATGCATTTTAAAATGTAGTCAAAAAGAAAAATGTTATTTTAAAGCACAATAAAACATAACATAACAAAAAAGAGCAACATTTTTGTGAGTTTTCAAATTTGGTGAGCACAAGCTTTATTATTATTATTTTTTTTTATTAATTAATAATTTTTTTGGTAAGGCAGTATATTTTATTTATATTAAAGAAAGTTGGCCAAAGAAAAGAGTAGTTGATTAATAAAGCTTAAGTTAAGGTCTTAAAATAAAATCATTGTATGTGTTTGTTGTTTATCTAAAATAAATAAATAAATATTGTATTGTATAAATATGTAATTATTTATTTATTTATATATATATTAATTTATATTATTTTTTTATTAATATATATATATATATATATATATATATATATATATATATATATATATATATATATATATATATATATATATTTTTTTTTTTTTTTTTTGGTAAGGCATTACATTTAATTTATATAAAAGAAGTTAGCAAAAGAAAACAATAGTTGATTAATAAGACTCTAGTTAAGGTTTTAAAATAAAATAATGAATAAATAAATACATATTTATTTATTTATTTAATGTATTATTTAAGCATTTATTTATTTTATTTTGTTTTATTTATTTATATATTTATTTTTATACATTTTTGATATTTTAAATTATTTGATTAATAAATTTTTTGGTAAGGCATTACATTTAATTTATATAATAGAAGTTGGCAAAAGAAAACAATAGTTGATTAATAAGACTAGTTAAGGTTTTAAAATAAAATAATAAATAAATAAATATTTATTTATTTATTTATTTTATTATTTATTTATTTATTAATGTATTATTTAAGCATTTATTTATTTTTATTTTGTTTTATTTATTTATATATTTATTTTTATACATTTTTGATATTTTAAATTATTTGATTGATAAATTTTTTGGAAAGGCATTACATTTAATTTATATAATAGAAGTTGGCAAAAGAAAACAATACTTGATTAATAAGGCTCTAGTTAAGGTTTTAAAATAAAATAATAATAAATAAATAAATAAATATTTATTTATTTATTTAATGTATAATTTATGCATTTATTTATTTTTATTTAGTTTTATTTATTTATATATTTATTTTTATATATTTTTGATATTTAAAATTATTTGATTATTACATTTTTTGGTAAGGCATTACATTTAATTTATATAAAAGAACTTGGTGAAAGAAAAGCGTAGTTGATTAATAAAACTTAAGTTAAGGTAAAAACATTTCAAATCATTGTATGTGTTTGTTGTTTATAAAAAAAAAAATCTACATATATATATTTATGGCGAGGTGGTGGCACAGTAGGTACTGCTGTCACCTCACAGCAAGAAGGTCGCTGGGTCGCTTGTTCGAGCCTCAGCTGGCTCAGTTGCCGTTTCTGTGTGGAGTTTGCATGTTCTCCCTGTGTTCGCTTGGATTTCCTCTGGGTGCTCCGGTTTCCCCCACAGTCCAAGAACATGCAGCACAGGTGAATTGGGTAGGCTAAATTGTCCGTAGTGTATGAGTGAGTGTGTGTGTGTATGTTTCCCAGACATGGGTTGCAGAAGGGCATCCGCTGCGTAAAAAACGTGCTGGATAAGTTGGAGGTTCAGTCCGCTGTGGCGACCCCGGATTAATAAAGGGACTTAGCCGAAATATATATACAAATTTTCATTATTATTGCCTAATATATCAATTATCGGCCTACTTATTTAAAGTTATTTAAATTTATCGGTCAAAAATAACATATCTGTGCATCCCTGCCATAAACACAGCTTGTGTCAACACACACTTTTAATGAAGGAGAGTCTTCTTTTCCCCATCAGTGATTATGATCAAACACGATCACATCAGACCGCCCACAGAAGTCAACTCATAAAGCGAGCCCTCTACACCACTCCAGCCTTCACTGCAGGGCTTTTATCTTTCAAGAGGTTTACAAGGAAGAAATCCTCCGTGGCACAAATTATGTACACAACACATTCTAATGCACGGTATTCACAAAAAATAAGACCAGCAAAGCAATGGCAGGATTTACCATCCGTGCGCTTTGTTGTCAAACACTCCCACACATTCAGTTCACAGACACTGCAGAGACCCACAGCATATCGCACACAAGACACACACACCATAATCAATACATGGAGAAACACACAGGGCAAGAATAAACCAACAAACATGTCAAATCACATAAATCCATTCAGTTTTCCCCTTTCTCATGCTGAGGCAGTAATTATCATCACTATAAAACTGCAGACACGAGAACTTACTAAATTCATTAACCATTTTGCATTAATGACTCTATTTAATGTATTTATACAATGCATTAATGACTCATTCAAGAGTTTACACTTAGATATTGCTTGACAGCTGTTAGCAGATTTGGCATGCTGTCCTCGGAGATAGTTGAGCCCAGGGTTCCCGCCAGGTCCATAGTGCATGAGAGGGGAATACGAGATCAGGTGGTTCTCGAGAGCTCCCCTTTTGTAAAGGAGGAAATGAGGAGAAAGGGGTGGATGGGGGGTTTCTTCGGAAAACGAAGATGAGGGAGTAAATCTAGCTAGGCTACTAATAGTGAGTTAGGATAGATCTGATTGGCTAACTAATGAATGTAGATGGGTTGCCAGCTGCAGTCAATCATATCACGTGCTCCTCTCGAAATTAGTTTGAAAAACTTCCCTTATAATTAATTGTTTTAAATGTGTTTGTTTTTGAAGATTAGATAAGATTGGATTTGATATGCTGTGTATAGAATTTGCATAAATCAATATATAATTATACATTTTTGTAAGGATAGTTTATACACTTTAAAAAGCGACTAGCTAATTATTTGAAAAGTGAGTAACCCTGCCGTCTTAAAAGCGACAAGACAAGTTGACTTTACTTAAAAAACAATAAATAAAAAGAGAGTAAACCTGTTGTGTAAAAGAGACGAGACAAGTTGATTTAAAAACTATAAAGCAAGTAAATGTGTCTTAAAAGCAACAAGTTGACTTGACTTAAAAAAACTAATGAAGCAAGTGAACTTGCTGTCTTGAAATTGACAAGACAAGTTGACAAACTAAATAGCGAGTAACCTTTTGTCTTAGACGTGACAAGACAAGTTGACTTTACTTAAGCTAAAATTCGAGTAAACCTGTTCTGTAAAAGCAACAAGACAAGTTGACTTTACTTAAAATACTACAGTAATTAAGCAAGTGAACTTGTTGTCTTGAAATTGACAAGTTGACAAATTAAAAAGTGAGTAAACACTTTGTCTTAGAAGCGACAAGACAAGTTGACTTTACTTAAGCTAAAATTCGAGTAAACCTGTTGTGTAAAAGCGACAAGACAAGTTTACTTTACTTTAAAAAAAAACTAAAAAGCGAGTAAACCTGATGTGTAAATACAACAAGACAAGTTGACTTTACTTAAAAACTAATGAAGCAAGTGAACTTGTTGTCCTGAAATTGACAAGACAAGTTGACAAACTAAAAAGTGAGTAAACCTGATGTGTAAATACAACAAGACAAGTTGACTTTACTTTAAAAACTAAAAGAGAGTAAACCTGATGTCTTAAAAGTGACAAGACACGTTGACTTGACGTAAACTAAAAGCGAGTAAACCTGTTGTCCTAGAAGCGACAAGACAATTTTGATTTTACTTAAAAAACTAATGAAGCAAGTGAACTTGTTGTCCTGAAATTGACAAGACAAGTTGACAAACTAAAAAGCGAGTAAACCTGTTGTCCTAGAAGCGACAAGACAACTTGACTTTACTTAAAAAACTAATGAAGCAAGTGAACTTGTTGTCCTGAAATTGACAAGACAAGTTGACAAACTAAAAAGTGAGTAAACCTTTTGTCCTAGAAGCGACAAGACAATTTGACTTTACTTAAAAAACTAAAAAGCGAGAAAACCTGATGTGTTAAAGCAACAAGACAAGTTGACTTTTCTTAAAATACTACAATAATTAAGCAAGTGAACTTGTTGTCTTGAAATTGACAAGTTGACAAATTAAAAAGTGAGTAAACACTTTGTCTTAGAAGCGACAAGACAAGTTGACTTTACTTAAACTAAAATTCGAGTAAACCTGATGTATTAAATCAACAAGACAAGTTGACTTTACTTAAAAAAACTAAAAAGCGAGTAAACCTGATGTGTTAATACAACAAGACAAGTTGACTTTACTTTAAAAACTAAAAGAGAGTAAACCTGATGTCTTAAAAGTGACAAGACACGTTGACTTGACGTAAACTAAAAGCGAGTAAACCTGTTGTCCTAGAAGCGACAAGACAATTTTGATTTTACTTAAAAAACTAAGCAAGTAAACTTGTAGTAAAAGCAACAAGAGAAGTTGACAAACTAAAAAGTGAGCACAAGCGACAAGTTGACTTTACTTAAAAAGCTAAAAATCAAGTAAACATGTTGTGTAAAAGCAACAAGACAAGTTGACTTCACCTAAGAAACTAAAGATTAAGTAAACTTGTCTTAAAAGCAACAAGTTGACTTAACTTAAAATACTAAAAGTGATTAAACCGGCTGTCTTAAAAGTGACAGAAGTTGTTGACTTAAAAAGCGAGTAAACCTGTTGTGTAAAAGCGACAAGACAAGTTGGAATGGAATTTTTTAAGTGCTTTCCGAGGTGTTGAAGTTGCAATTACAACCAGATCCAATGCTTTTAATTCTGGAATTTTCTGAACGAACGCATTTGTTGTCAAATACACAACATAAAATGCTCTCATACTGCTTAACTACTGCCAAGAAGCTACTGCTACTGTTTTGGAAAAAAAGGAATCCCCTGCATGTAAACTGTGGCTTGGAGAAATTGCCTCTATGTTACATTTGGAGCGAATTAGATACTATTTGAAAATAAAACTTGAAAAAAACAAAAAAAATTTCAACAAACTTAAAAGATTTTGGAAACATTTTATCTGTTACCTTGAAAAAAAAAACTTATAATAATGCATCATTTCTGTAATGTTTTAACATGCTTTGTCATCATACTCTGTTGTTCAAACAGGTCTTTGTAACCAGTTTGCTTATGTGAGTTGCCTATTTTAGGAACCGAGCACCGAAACGGTGCATAGGCCCAATTGGAATTGCTCTGTTTATTATTATTATTATTATTATTATTATTATTATTATTATTATTCCACCCCTAATCGGGGGAGTTTTGAGGGTCTAAACATGGTTAAAAACTCATGAAACTTTGCACACACACCAAACGTGGTGTAAATAATCGGTTGATGTGGGTTTCAGAGGTGATCGTGGCAAAATGACTCAACAGCACCACCTATAAACATTATACGGACTAGCCCCCAAGCTACGAATCACACACATGCACGAAAATTGGCACACACGTCAAACATGCCAAAACCTATGAAAACGTCTCTTGGAGCAGAATCTCAAACCCAACAAGAAGTCAGATATTTTTAACTTTCTGCGTCGAAAAAGTGGCATTTTGGTCATTTCCAGGCTTGTATTTTAACAAACTCTTCCTAGGGATTTAATCGGATCAACACCAAAATTGGCGTTTGTCATCTAATCGCCTTGGCAATGTTAAATTGTGAAGATCTAGAGTTAAAGAGTTAAAGGGCGAAGGGCATGTTCGCGGTGGCCCTGCAAACTTTGTCAATTCGCCACAAAACAGGAAGTTGTTATAACTCAGGCATGCATGATCTGATCTGCCTCAAAATTAACACGTTTGATAAGAGTCCTTACCTGAACACGTTTACATGCCAGTATCCTGATAGAGTTATAGCGCCACCTGCTGGCAATAGGAAACAACATGATTTACAGTGTAACAAACTCCTCCCACAAATTAAACAGTATCAGCACCAAATTTGAGTGGTGTTATGTGAAAATTCTGCGATGATGTATTGCAAAGATTTAGGCTGCGTCCGAAACCGCATACTTCCATACTATATAGTGCGCTAAAATCAGTATGTGAGCCGAGTAGTATTTCCGAATTCATAGAATTCGAAAAAAACAGTATGTGAGAAGTACCCAGATGAATTACTACTTCCGGCGAGATTCTAGAGTGCGCATTCCATGCATGCTGCGCTATCCCATGATGCCCCGCGAGCGAACTTATGAATGGGAGTAAAGCAACGCAAATTACGCAGGTACGTCACATGACTATGTCAAAATGGCGGATATAGCAGGTTCGAATTCCATTCATACTTTTCACATTCATACTGTATAGAACGTACTTTTCTAACGGCCGAGAATTACGTTTGAATTCAAATGCGGTACCTACTGAGTAGTAGGCGGTTTCGGACGCAGCGTTAGAGTTTTCTTTAAAGGACATGTCCGTGCCATGCAAACTTTGTCACGGCCACGCAAACTTTGACGATTCACTACGAAACAGGAAGTTGTTATAACTCAGGCATGCATGATCTGATCTGCCTCAAAATTCACACGTTTGATAAGAGTCCTGACCTGAACACGTTTACATGCCAATATCCAGATACAGTTATAGCGCCACCTGCTGGCAACAGGAAATTACTTATAACTCAGCCAAACAATGTCCGATCTGTCTGAAAATTCACAGGTTAAATGAGATTCCTCTCCTGAAGACATCTACATGCCAATATTGAGTCACAGTCATAGCGCCACCTGCTGACAAAAGAAAATTACTTATAACTCAGCCAAACAATGTCCGATCTGCTTGAAACTTCACATGGTGGATAACATTCTTCTCCTGAAGACATCTACATGCCAATATTGAGTCACAGTCATAGCGCCACCTGCTGACAGGAGGAAGTTCGGCATAAATCTGTGACTTTCTCAGGTTTTATATATATATCTGCTTAAATTAATATTGTTCGCTGTTCTCTGTCATCCTAAGGCCACCGGGCGGTGGTGAGCCCTGGTGCGAGGTCCCTTTCATTGCTGCTTGCAGCTTTAATTATTATTATAATGTTCATGTTGTTTTTCCTTTTAATTTTTCTTATTTGCTTTGCCTATGTTATATGTGGACAACATATGTAAACAGAATTCTTTTCTTCTTGAATCTGTGTCTTCAATAAAACTTATTTGACCAAAAAATAATAATATATCATTAAGACGAAATGCGTTGAGCAAAATCTTCTCTCTGTTAAACATTAATTGGGGAAAACATTTAACAAGAGAGCTAATAATTCTGACTTTGACTGTATATCAAGGTCAGCACATGTATTTATGTTTGCTGTTTTGCGGATTTTCTGCAACATGCCTGTACATTTAACACTCACATTATCTTGACATTATTTGTAGGCACACTGGGAAAACCACAATAGAAAAACTCAAGGACGAGACAACACAACTGCAATCCACTGAGAGGAAAAAAAAAGCCCATCTCCCCACAAAACAGCTGACACATCAATTTATATAAGCTAAATGACGGGGAAAATTTGTTTGCCTCTTCCTAATTGTCAGCTGACTGGGATTAATTGATACGATTAAGGACATTAGGAAGGAGAAGACAAGACAAAAAAGGTCAGGATCTGCTTTCGAGATGCCTGCAGGTTGTTTCAGCTGCACTGCTTCAACTTCTACTGTACTGTCTGTACATAATGCCAGCTTGCAGCAAAATATCTGATACAGTACCACATTGCAAATGCAATCACGTATAGATGCATCCAGGGCTGGGCGACATGACAAAAACACTCATCACGATTTTTAAGGCATGTTATATATCGATAGTGATATATATCATGATATAGCAGCAGCATTTCTGTAAAATTCAATTATATATTGACCATATACAAATGAATATTTATTGTTGAATAAGGCTCAACAATAATAATAAATAAATATTTATTTTTGAATATATTTAAATATAAAATATATTTAAATTCACAATTTTTGTAAAATTTATATATATATATATATATACACACACACACACACACACACACAGTATTGATCTCATATAGAGGAATATTTAATTTTAAGTACATTATTGAATATATTGAATATTGATTTTTGAAGGTATTTGAATATAGAAATATTTAAATTCCCAATTTCAGTAAAATTCACATATATACAGTATTGACCAGATATAGAGGAATATTTATTTTTGAATTTTTTTTTTATTATTTAAATATAGAAGTATTTAAATTCCCAATTTCTTTAAAATTCATATATGTTAACAGCATTTAAAGGATTATTTCTTTTTAATACATTTTTGAATAAGTCTTTAAATGTTTATTTTTGAATAGATTTTTGAATATTTATTTTTGAATATATTTGAATATAAAATATGTTTAATTTCACAATTTCTGTAAAATTCCAAAAATATATTGACAAAATATTAAAGAATATTTATTTTTGAAGATATTTGAATATAGAAATATTCAAATTCACAATTTCTTTTTCAATTTTGGTAACACTAGTTTAGGTCTATTATGAACAGTTTATGTTCGTAACTATTATTGAACAGTTCATATCTTTTTAACACGCAGGTGATAAGCCAGCAATTATTCGCATGAATTGTGACCTGAACTAAAGTGTAACCTTATTTTAATTTTATTTTTACCTTTAAAAGTAGATTTAGATTTGATCGATCGGGCAATGTTTGCTTACAAATGTAGAACCTTAAAATAAATATTAATAAAATATAAAACGCTCATCAAAAACTAATGATTACAGGTCCAACAATAAAAAAGGAAACAAATAATAATGTCAGTAAATAAAATGCAATATGTAAACATTGTACTTTGAATATTGTACATTGTACTTTGAACTTTATCATGATGCAGTTTTTCATGTTTCTATCTGTAAGCTTAAAATGTTGTTTGATATTGCGTTCAAATAAATGATGAAAAATATTTAGTTAAAATCATCTTATAAACAATGTAAACAATAAATAATATTTTATGTGACACCAAAAGATAGACAATAAACATAATATGAAACAATAGTCTTTTAGTTTTCCATACAATATGTAAAAAAAAAATGTAAATGTATATGGAACAGTAGTTATTTATTTTATTTTGTCTATACAATACATAAATAATAATACAAATTATGTATTATTAATATTTAATTATTATATTATTTCTATTTTATTATTATTTTATATTATTTTTTTATTTTGAATTATTTTATTATTTTTTATTTACTTTTTATTTCTATATTTATTATATTACATGGACAAAATAATAATAAAATAATAATAATAATAATAATAATAATAATAATAATAATAATAATGTATATATACATATATATATATATTCATATTGCACAACCTTAGATGCATCACATATATCCACCAAGCATTCATAAATACATTAAACAAATCCACCAAACCACAAAGATGAAAAACTTTGTGGAAAAAAAAAAAAAAAAAGAGTAAATTTCCAGCAAACTCTACCTGGATTGAGAGTACCGGTAATAACTCTGAAGAGATACTGAGCAAACTTCAGGATCTCCCGCTTGCATCTCTTCCTGCAGCTGCTCATGCTGTGGCTTTTCTTCTTCTTCTTCTCAATTTTCCCGGTTGTGTGTTTTTTAATCCTCACAGGGTCTGAAAAGTCCCCGAGTGCTGCCCGGAGCTGCGCTGCTGGTGCGTCTGCGAGCTCATATGGAGATCCGCTCTGCTCCAGGAGGGTCACTCACTGACGACGGGTCATAAATATTTCCTCCAGAGCACACGCTCTTGTGTCCCAGAGGTGCCGAGAGATCCTTTCTAAAGACGTCTCCTCTGTTTTGCTGTTCACACTCTTTCTCTGGCACACACACACTCACATGCGCGCACACACATTTGTAGTAGAGCGTCTGCTTGTGTGTCTCAGCACCATCTGTGGCTGTTTCAACCTCCACGGCTGAGAAGGCGGTGCCAAGAGAGAGAGAGAGAGAGAGAGAGAGAGAGAGAGAGAGAGAGAGAGAGAGAGAGAGAGAGAGAGAGAGAGAGAGAGAGAGAGAGAGCTGCAGTGTACTCAGAGTGCAGCAAATATGAGACCATCAGGGATGCTTATGTTTACAGGGGTTTGACAATGAAACTGAAACACTGGCCAATTTAAGCCAGAGTCACACTGCCCTTTTCACCCCATAGACTTCCATTCATATGCATTTGAAAGCGGCGGACCGGTAAAGCACTCTCATGCAACAAGTTTCAAAACATGACCTCTTCTGGCCCATTTGGTATGGTACAGGTCACCTTTATCAGACTTGCGCTTCCACTGCCAAAAGGCTACCGATGGTACCAATGTCTGTAAGCAATTACAGAAAAACTACACACAGCATACATTTAGTCCTTATTTGGGTATACATTTACATTTAATCATTTAGCAGACGCTTTTATCAAAAGCGACTTACAAATGAGGACAAGGAAGCAACTTACACAACTATAAGAGCAACAATGAATAAGTGCTTTAGGCAAGTTTCAGGTCTGTAAAGTCTAAGAAGACTTTTTTTTTTTTTAGTACAGTTAGTGGTATATCCAGAGAGGCAATTGCAGATTAGGAAGTGAAGTGGAGACTAAATAGTTGAGTTTTTAGTCGTTTTTTAAAAACAGCGAGTGACTCTGCTGTTCTGATGCAGTTAGGGAGTTCATTTCACCAACTGGGCAGATTGAGCGTGAGCGTGAGCGTGAGCGAAAGTGATTTCTTCCCTCTTTGGGATGGAACCACGAGGCGACGTTCATTCACAGAACGCAAGTTTCTGGAGGGCACATACATCTGCAGAAGTGAGAACAAGGCCAGAAGTCGCTTTGTAGGCAAACATCAGAGCTTTGAATTTGATGCGAGCAGCAACTGGCAGCCAGTGCAAACGGATGAGCAGCGGAGTGACATGTGCTCGTTTAGGTTCATTGAAGACCACTCGTGCTGCTGCGTTCTGGAGCAGCTGAAGAGGCTTGATAGAGTTAGCTGGAAGCTAGTAGAGAGTTGCAGTAATCCAGTTTGGAGAGAACAAGAGCTTGGACAAGGAGTTGAGCTGCATGTTCAGATAAGAAGGGTCGGATCTTTCTGATGTTATAGAGTGCGAATCTGCACGATCGAGCAGTTCTAGAAATGTGGTCAGAGAAGTTTAATTGGTCATCAATCATTACTCCAAGGCTTTTCACCATTTTGGATGCAGTAATGGTTGCCCCATCCATCTGGATTGAAAAGTTATGGTGTAAAGTCGGGTTGGCAGAAACTACAAGCATTTCCGTTTTTGCGAGGTTCAGCTGAAGATGATGATCTTTCATCCAGTGTGAAATGTCCAACAGGGAGGCTGAGATGCGAGCTGGGGCAGGCTGAGATGCGAGCTGGTTCAAAAACAACGTGCAGCATATCACCTACAGTCAGTGCAAACCTCTTATCTGCATCTTTAATGTTCACCAGCACATCTAACCTTGTGTTAGAAAGTAATTCTGTCCTTCCGAGTTCATAATAGTCCAAAAGGCGATGATAAGAGTTAAACATGGCAGTTTGTTCATCGTTTAGGTTGCTGAATCATTTGCTTCTTTGATTTGTTGGGCTTCTCCTTTGTTTTTACACGCTTCTTGCATGCTTTTGTCCGTTTCTGAAAGGAAGGGATGTCAGAAGTACTTCAATAATCACGTGCACCTTACTATCATCATCATCATAAGTTTGTTATTTCAAGACGCGTGAGAAAGCGAACCCGCTCGCACTTTAGACGGCCTTGTAAACAACTATGGTGCACAGTGTAGTTCTGCTCTTCTTGGCTTTGTGGCTGCTCATCAAGTCGATGACAAGTTTTGTTTGAGCTCGGGTTGACGGCTTGTTATTATATGTATATATTATTACGGCGTAATGTCTCGGCTTTGTATTTAAAACTGGCAGTTTCTTTGTTTTCATTCTCCTGCTTGTGTATGCGCTGGTGACGTTTCCCTGTAAACCAATAGCGTTCAGCTGCCTGTGACTCACTGCAGAATCAAATGTGCACCTCAACTCTTCTGTTTCCACCAAAACTGTCAGTAGGTAGCTTCAGTCAATACACACTCACCGGCCACTTTATTAGGTACACCTTACTAGTATCGGGTTGGACCCCCTTTTGCTTTTAGAACTGCCTTAACCCTTCGTGGCAGAGATTCAACAAGGTACTAGAAATATCTGAATACAGTCAACTCATTGTCATGTTCAAGAAACCAGTCGGAGATGATTGGCACTTTATGACATGGTGCGTTATCCTGCTGGAAGTAGCCATCAGAAGATGGGTACACTGTGGTCATAAAGGGATGGACATGGTCAGCAACAATACTCAGGTAGGCTGTGGCGATGACACAATGCCAAATTTGTACTAATTGGCCCAAAGTGAGCCATTACACCACCACCACCAGCCTGAACCATTGATTTAAGTCAGGATGGATCCATGCTTTCATGTTGTTGATGCCAAATTCTGACCCTACCATACGAATGTCGCAGCCAAAATCAAGACTTATTAGACCAGGCAACATTTTTCCAATTTTCTATTGTGCAATTTGGTGAGCCTTTGTGAATTTTCATTCTCTGTATACCCTAGAGATGGTTGTGTGTGAAAATCCCAGCAGATCAGCAGTTTCTGAAATACTCAGAACAGCCCACCGGGCACCAACAACCATGCCGTGTTCAAAGTCACCTAAATCACCTTTCTTCCCCATTCTGATGCTTAGTTTGAACTGTACCAGATTGTCTTGACCTTATCTACATGCCTCTATGCATTAAGTGGTGTACCATTTAAATTGTCCAATGAGTGTATATGGCTGGGCTGCTACAGCCAAACCTTTGGTCACTCATGTCAATGCCAAACATCGGTTTCAATGGTGCCAGCTGTGAAAATCATGAGCTGTGGACAATGTGAAACTTGTACTGTTCTCTGATGAGTCCACCTTTACTGTCGTTCATACATCTGAGAGAGTTCTGGTGTGGAGAAGCCCCAAAGAAGCTTACCACCCAGACTGCCACATGCCCAAAGTAAAGCATGAAGGTGGATCAGTGATGGTTCGGGCTGCAATATCATGGCACACCCTAGACCCAATACTTGTTCTAGATGGCCATGTGGATATTAAAAACTACCATTCTGGAGGACTATGTGACCCAATGGGTCAAACATTGTATCCTGAATGCAGTGCCGCATACAAGGATGATAATGCACCAATACCCACAGTATTGGGAATGTCTGGTCACTGATTACAGAATGGTTTGCTGAACATGAAAATGAGGTTGAACATCTCCCATGGCCTGCACAGTGACCAGACCTTAATATTATTGAGCCACTTTGGGGTGTTTTGGAGGAGCGAGTCAGGAAAGGATTTCCTTTACCGGCATCATGTAGTGACCAATATTCTGCAAAAAATATGGCTCAAAATCCCTTTGACCCTTATGCAGAACTTACAACATGTTTTGGCTATTCTCATAAATGTACCTGTGTACTATAAGACAGTACACAGTAGTCCAGGATCACAATTTTAAGACTTTAGTAACTATTCTATGATATACACCACATCTGTTGACCATGCATTTTTCAAAATATATTTTCTAGACATTTTAACGTGACCAAGAATAAAAATCAACAGAAAATGTACTACTTATGCTTCTACTATACTATATACAGCAGAGAGCACGCGAGATGGGGAAGGGGGAGAGAGAAAGAGGTGAAAAAAAGAGAAGCGGAGTCCACAAATCAGAATTGACAGGTGATTATGGGACTGTGGTATTGTCAGTTTGGATGCTCTAACACTTTTGGGACGCTCCGGACGAAGCATCTCCACGCAACGGTTCAAGATAAGAGAGACTACAGAGACAACCTGAGAGAAAGTGAATAGGGCAGAGACGTGGAGAAGAGAGATAAAGGTGGAGGTGCAAGAAAACCAGTGAAAAGAGAGCAGGATGGAGAGACAAAGAGACGGAGGTGTGAAAAGCGACGTGATTGAAGGAGCGGACAGATTGAAGGCAGTGTAAAGTATCAGACAGAAAGAGAGAGAGAAAATACAGAAAAATGAAGGCATATCCTTGGAATGAACAATCTGATTTGTGTTATATGTGAAATATGCATTAGCCTGTCATAAACAGAGTCAGCCTGACCAAACATTACAAAATATCTAAATGATGAATGTTCAGTTTATTTTAATAATTTTATTTTATTATTATTTTGTTTTATAATTTTTTTTGTTTAATTTATTTTCTTTTTTTTGCAATATCCTTGCCATTTTTTATTGTTTCTTATCACAATCATATTATTTCTTACTTTGTGTCTGTCTGTCTATCTATCTATCTGTTTATCTGTCTGTCTATCTATCTATCTGTTTATCTGTCTGTCTATCTATCTATCTGTTTATCTGTCTGTCTATCTATCTATCTGTTTATCTGTCTGTCTATCTATCTATCTGTTTATCTATATGTTTATCTATCTGCCTGTTTATCTATCTATCTATCTATCTATCTATCTATCTATCTATCTATCTATCTATCTATCTATCTATCTATCTATATCTGCCTGTTTATCTATCTATCTATCTATCTATCTATCTATCTATCTATCTATCTATCTATCTATCTATCTATCTATCTATCTATCTATCTATCTATCTATCTATCTATCTATCTGTTTATCTGTCTGTCTATCTATCTATCTGTTTATCTGTCTGTCTATCTATCTATCTATCTATCTATCTATCTATCTATCTATCTATCTATCTATCTATCTATCTATCTATCTATCTATCTATCTATCTATCTATCTATCTATCTATCTATCTGTCTGTCTGTCTATCTATCT
>NC_141027.1:76540000-76582500 GCF_052040795.2 Danio rerio
AACCAACCAACCAACCAACCAACCAACCAACCAACCTACCTACCTACCTATCTAACCTACCTACCTACCTATCTATCTATCTATCTATCTATCTATCTATCTATCTATCTATCTATCTATCTTCTGTTCAAGCTGGACCAAAGTATTTGTGTTTCAGACATCCAGCTCTCCCCAAAACTAACTAACTAACTAACTAACTAACTAACTAACTAACTAACTAACTAACTAACTAACTAACTAACTAACTAACTAACTAACTAACTAACTAACCAAAAATCAACCAAAATATTATTACTTATTTTATGCTAACTCATTACTAAGTCACATGCTGCTATATCGTCATATAACAAAAATACTAATTCACAGAGAACATGGGCTGTCAAGCTGAAAAATGTTGTAATATAACCATCCATCCATCCATCCATCCATCCATCCATCAAAGCCTAATTTCTGACTCAATCAGTTCTTGATGAAAAAAATGAATCCCACCCTACGCTGCTTTTATGATAAGTAAATCAGTCACATTATTATTCTGGTGGAATCTCCGGTTCACAATAGCAGCTCTAGGTAAAGTCGAGCCATTCAGATGACAGATGAAAAAGCTTTGTGTTGTATATGAAAGAACGCTGGACTCCCATTGGTCATCCGTGCTTCAGACAGGCCTATTTCAGGACGAGCTCTCCAAACAAGTGACACTCTCGCTGAAGATTTAGACCCCTCGATGTCCCCCCGCTGCTCACAAATAGCAGTGCTGTTTCCGCAAAGAGGCGTGCTGTTCTGAAAGCAGCTCTGACTTGTTGTGACAAAAGAGAAAAATGTGGCTGAACGCGAAGAGAACTGATTTTTCCATGCAGATTAAGGTACAGTGTGTGCACATTTCACACAGCTGCTTCTCCGCTACACACATCCTGCTGTGACCTTATGAGTAGAGTTGAAATAATTCGTGAACTCCGATTAATTTCTTCATGGTCCAAATCTAAAGAGACGTCTGGCATTTACTATCAAGCTTTACAAGGTGATCTGAAAAGGCCAAAGCAATGGAGTAGCTTCAATATATTTGTGTGTACTTGACAGTAAAAAAATTCTAAAATAATTTAATGTAAAAATGTAAACTTAAGTGTGTTTATATGTGTTATATACATAAAATACAGGTTTTAGATATTCCACCAAAGCCGCCTGAGGTAAAGAAATCATGGGAGGAGGTATCGGTTTTTATATTTATGTATATAATAATCATTTTTAAAGATTTTTATCCTCATATTTTCAAGATTTGAAGATATTTGTGTGCTGCTGCACATCCCTGTGTGTAATAAGCAACATATATGTGTGTTTTGGACCTGCCTATCACCCACAACAATTTGTGCCATTGGCGACACAGTGGCGCAGTAGGTAGTGCTGTCGCCTCACAGCAAGAAGGTTCCTTGTTTGAGCCTCGGTTGGGTCAGTTGGCATTTCAGTGTGGAGTTTGCATGTTCTCCCTATGTTCATCATGCAGTACAGGTGAATTGGGTTGGCTAAATTGTCCGTAGTGTATGAGTGTAAACGTGTGTAAACGAGTGTGTGTGGATGTTTCCCAGAAATGGGTTGCAGATGGAAGGGCATCCGCTGCATAAAACGTACTGGATAAGATGGGACTAAGCCAAAAAGAAAATGAATGAATGAATCTGTGCCATTGACATGACTTTATTACACACAATTTAGACATGAAAGTTGGCACATTTAAATAAAATGTTGAATAGCACATTATACTAGAATACTGTAACAATAATTCTATATTTTAAGTTCATATTATTATAAATGTATAAGTTATAATTGTTATAAGTTATATACGCTATTCTTTTAAAGATGCTTTTTAAGACCATTAAAAAATCATTCAGTAAAATTACCAGTGATTCTCTTCAGATTTAATTAGTCAGTGACCATTTTACACAAATTATAATGCTTTTAAAAATGTTTTAATGCACTAAACAGATTTATAATATTCTTAAATCATGTATTATCCCTGTTAATGGGTAATTTGTTAATTAATTTGTGTTTTAAAGAGTACCTATCATGCAAAATCAACTTTGAAAGCTGATTATTATGCCTAAATGAGAGTATAGAAGCAGGGGTGGCCAACCCTGTTCATGGAGAGCTACCTTTCTGCAGATTTCAGTTGCAACCCATATCAAACACACCTGAACCAATTAATTAAGACCTGAACACCACGTGATAATTACAGGCAGGTGTGTTTGCAACTGAAATCTGCAGGAAGGTGGCTCTCCAGGAACAGGATTGGCCACCCCTGGTATAGAGTATTGAGTGAAGTTTCAGCTCAAGGTACCCCACAAATAATCTTTATAGCTCTTTGAAAGTGCCGCTTTTAGGCTTTGCCAATTGTGCCATTTTATTGACTGTCACTTTAAATGAGATTGTGCTCTTTTCAAACAAGGCCGGAGCCACAAAAGCCTGTGTGTCAGCATAGTGGCAGATTCAAAAACAAGACTAACGTCCTATATGCTAATGAGGTGAGACTGTCACTAGTGGGCGTGGCTTTCCCTCTCTGATAACACGTACAAAGGGAGAATGTCAATCAAAGTGTTTCTGCAGACTGTTTTTATTAGTGTGGGTGGCGAGGGGGCGTGGCTGAGAGCCGTGGGAACGGAGTGAGGCCACCGCGTAAGTGGATACACCTGCGGTGTTCACCTGCCTCGAATCCCATGGAAGGAGCTCTGGACTATAAAAGGAGGAACGATGGCAAAGAAAGCCGAGAGAGGATCGGGCCCGGGCATATTTTACTTTTGCTTTCAGTTTGACGGCAGTCTCCGTGAAGAGCTGCCGTCACTGTTATTAATAAATTATTTTAAAACTGCATCGGTTCTCTGCCTCCTTCTTCCCGGCGGCCAAAGGGCCGTGAACCTTATTACAGTGTGATTATAAAAAATCAATTAATACATTTAATACAATTAATACATAAGAAGCTGGTTATATTCATAGACTGTTGTCATACAACTGTTTAAACCCCTTTTAAAAGTGATTTTTGCATAATAGGTCCCCTTTAAATATGGAACATTATCAAAACTCTAATTATTTTAAGTGAGATGCTAATGGTCTAATCCAATTAAAGGATTTATGCCAAGCTAAGCTAAAAATGCTCCGCCATACACTTGAGATCAGCTAAATGGATTCAAAAATGGTAAATGGTGTTCGTTTAAGAAACATAGCTTCATAAATTATCAATACCATACTATCCACCTGCGGGAGCTGGTAAATAGCTTTGATGATTCTCATCAAGCTGTGGTCACACTGCACTTTTCTCCCCATAAACTTTTATTCATAAGCACACGAATGCGTCAGACTGGATCGTGCGGCAGGTTCCGCAGTTCGCTGCATTGGAAAGTTCAAACTTGGTGAACTCTGACCTGCAAAATCGCATCACTTGACTGCGTGAGGGCAATCGAGGATCAAAACTTGACCTCTCTGGACTGAAATTTAAAACATGGACCAATCGCTCGCTTTTTTAAATGTCTGATCATCTTGTTTAATCCTGCCCCTTTTTGCAGCGTAGTAGTACAGAATTTCACACGCACAAACTCTAGTGTGACTGCAGCATCACTTGGGTCTGCTGTAAATCAGAACACCACACAGTCCACCAGAAAAAGAAAACAAAACCACGGGTGTTTTTCAATATCATTTACGTCAAATCTTGCAAAACCCTATCTACTGTACATTCATTCATAAAAATAAAAAAAAACACAAGGAACTGCAACTCCTATTACAGGATACATCTTTAAAATTCATGACATGCACAGGCTTTCCAGAAAGTGTTACCAAAAATTTCTCAGTTCATCAGTTCAGCTCTATTTTTAGCCTGTAACAGTATCTGTTCTGGGCGGAGCTGTCTAATTCAGACCAGACCTCAACGAGATACTGCAAATGTTCCTCATTACCAATTAGCAGCTGCTACGCAACGCCCCGAAACAATCAATCTGCATTCAATCCAGCTATTGAGGAGCTGCAGACGAGCCTCACACACAGCCAGACTGACACATTCACGAGTGTTTGAGTGAGAAAAGCAGCTTCCGCACCTCATTCAGTTCATCCTGAAACATGCACCTGCACACAAAAGCAGAAGTGTACATGCTGTCTGCAAAAGGACTGAAGATATTGGAGATATTCTAAGCTAATACCGATAACTTTTAATGTTTGATCATGTTAACTGGACTTTATGTGAAACTTTTGATGTATTAATCACTATTGGATTGACAATATACACAAGGTGTAACTGAGGTAGTCTATTTTTAAAAGGTGTAGATTGGAGGCTAAAGGGTTCATATTGATACCTTAGTACCTATAAAGTATAAAAGCGTACCTCTTTATATTTTTAATAAGAATTAAATACGTGCTTCAGCCTACATTTTTGTGAAATCGCGAAAACACGTAATGATACTTAATCAGACGTTTCCTGCAAGTTATAGGTAAACACTAGGGGGCAGTATGACACCAACAACTTTTTTACTTTTTTTACACAAATCATATTTGCAGGGATACATTATCGACAAACAAATGATTATTTTCATGCAGTTCTGTGCTCAACACAACAACTTATTGGTTAAATATATTTAATTGAATATTTTATTGAATATGTTTTCCTCACATACATACTGTTGAAACCAGAAGTTTACATACACTCTAAAAAAAGAAACACATCCTTTTTTTAATGTCTGGTGTTAAATCAAACTAAACTTTTACTATTTTAGGTCCGCTAGGATTACCTAAATTATTTAAATTTGCTAAATGCCAGAATAATGAGGGAATTTTTTAATATAATTTTTGGTCCCACTTTATATTAAGTGTCCTTAACTACTATGTACTTACATCAAAAAATAAATACACTGTACTTACTGTGTTTATAATGTATTTGAGAACACTTGTGGTGCATTTGAGTTGGGATAGAGGTTGGGTTATGGACAGGTTTGGTGGCATGGGTAGGTTTAAGGGTGGGTTAAGGTGTAAGGGATGGTCAACAGTGTATTTACAAATGTAGTTACAAAAGTTAATTACAGATGTAATTACATACATGTATTTAATCAAGCATAAGTACACAGTAAATACATGTATTTACATAATAAGTACATTGTAACAAACTATTAATTCCTGTATAAGTACACATTAGTTAAGGCCACTTAATATAAAGTGGGACCTAATTTTTTATTAATTTCTAGACAGTCAAAAGTTTACATACATTTCCTTGGTATTTTTTTTTAGCTTTGCTTTTAAACTGTTTAACTTTGGTCAAATGTTTTGGGTATCCTCGCCCAAGCTTTTTCAACACTTCCCACAAATTTTCTATAGGATTGAGATCAGGGCTTTGTGATGGCCACTCCAAAAACAATCACTGTGTTGTACTAAAAGCACATTTTAACTAATTTGGCAGTATGCTTAGGGTCATGGTCTGTTTGGAAGACCCAATTGTGGCCAAGTTTTAATTTCCTGGCTGATGTCGCTTCAGTATTTCTACATAATGTTTCTTTCTTTCCTCATGATGCCATCTATGCTGTGAAGTGGACCAGTCCCTCCTACAGCAAAACAGCTCCACAACATGATGCTGCCACCCCCATACTTCACAGTTAGGATGGTGTTCCCAGGCTTGTAAGCTTTCCTCTTTTTACTCGAAATGTAACACTGGTCATTATGGCCAAACAGTTCAATCTTAGTTCCATCAGACCACAGGACATGTCTCCAATATTAGTCTTTTTCCCAGTGTAATTAAGCAAATTGTAATCTGGCTTTTTTGTTGATTCTGGCTTGTTGATTTTCCCATGTTGTCACTAAAGGAAGCAGTGTGTTTGAGGTTTTCCCTAAATACTATTCTACAGCTGTGCCTCCAATTAACTCAAATGTTGTCAATAAGCCAATCAGAAACTTCCAAAACCTTGACATCATCATCTGAGCTTTTTCAGAGGCAGACTAATCTTAATATATGTAAACTTGACTTTTAAGAAAAGTTATAACAATTTCTCAAAAAATATCTTTCATTATCCTGCTATTAAGCATAACAGAAACCAATTTGATAATCCTAACTTACCTAAAAGAGAAAAAGATTAGTCACATTAACATCTGACTTTTAAAATGGTTATGTGCCTTTTTATACAGTGTATGAAAACTTCTGCTTTTAACTGCACTCCGTATGATTTTCTTTTTTTCAAAATAGATAAAAAGCTATGTAAAACCAATGTAAACTGTGTGTTTGTCAAGTCAAGCTCAATAAAAGGAAAAAAAATGAATTACAAAATACGAAAACTGTTAATTACAGTTATCTTTTACAGTGTAGTAAGCATATCTTAGTATGAATGTTGGAAAAATGCTGAATCTGATGCACTTCAAGCATCATTATAATATCATGCATGTGAACTTCTAAACAACACAGCGCTAGTATAAGACCATACATACACAGCGGTCATTGCTTTCTGGGTTTCAGTTCTCATTACTGCCATGGTTGCATAGCTCGAAACCGTCTACAGGCGACCCGAATCATGCATCACCTTAATGGCTTCCCATACTGTGCAACTCATGTTTGGTGTCACATTGGAATTCAGCAGCCTTATACAGTAAAGGACATGCTGGTTTGCTGTGTTTACATTGAGCTGGGCGTCTGTGATGAGAGACTGATGATGCCGAATAAGCAAAGACACCGATAGCACAATGGATTGTGATGATGATCATCGAGCTTTTGGAGAAATCAGATGACAATGGTGGTCAGCTTCCTCCTAACTATGCACAATTTAATTTACTGTATGTTCAAAATCTACATGAAACAAATCTGATCCAGTCAAAATCATTCATTGCTTTATTTATCAGGGGTCGCCACTGCACAATGAACCGCCAACCTATCCAGCATATGTTTTACACAGTGGATGCCCTTCCAGCTGCAATCCAGCACTGGGAAACATCCATACACACTCATTCACACACACTCATACACTACGGCCAATTTAGCTTACTCAATTTCCCTATAGCGCATGTCTTTGGACTGTGAGGGAAACCAGAGCATCCAGAGGAAACCCACGCCAACACAGGGAGATCAAGCAGACTCCACACAGAAATTCCAACAGGCCCTGCTGGGACTCAAACCAGCAACCTTCTTGCTGTGAGGTGGCAGTGCTAACCACTGAGCCACCCTGTCACCCACAAAATCAGCTCTTAATAAACGTTTTAAGTCATTCTCTAATAAATGCCTCAGAAGACAGAATGTAATGAACGCAATGCGGTGACTTTTGGAGACATGAGACGCTCTTTTGTAAGCGTAGCCTCTCAAGACAGTTCTGGAGGCAATAATAATAATAATAATAGTAATAATAATAATAATCTGTGTTATTTGCATAATTTTTTGAGTTGGCTCTCATATACTTCAAATCATCGAACCAATTGAAATGTTTAAACGACGATAACATACCTGTAAGTAAACACAGTTTGCAGTTTTAAAGGAAGATTTTTTTTTCATGAAGGCAAAACAAAATACAAAACTACATAGCCGTAACAGCATACAACTTGAAAGGAGTCTGTTACAGCGTTGTGGAGGAATTTCGGCCCACTCATCTTTGCAGAATTGTTGTTATTCAGCCACATTGGAGGGTTTTCGAGCATCAATCACCAAGGTCCTGAAAAGTACACACTCAGGCCCTGTTTACACTAATGTGTCTTTGTTTTTGAATGGCATTTTAGAACGACAACGATCCACATCCACACTGGCGTGTAGCATTTCACAGCATCCCTCCTTCCTCACTACCGCTGAAAACGCACAACACGTGACCACACACAGACACAGACGCACACACATTAGCCCCTTTCACACATACAGACCTTTCCGGAAAATTGTTGGCAATTTTCCGGAAAGGTTGTATGTGTGAACGGGTCCTTTTTGAAAATACCGGTAAATTCGTTCTGGCTATTTTCCGGAAAGAGAAGTTGTAACATTACCGGCAATTTGCCGGAATGCTGCGCTGTGTGAATGCAGACGGAAGATTGGCGTAACAAGCGCGTGCACGTCTAGAACGTGCTGACGTGAGACGTCTGCTTTAGCCAATCGCAACAGTCAGATGCATTTACGTCCGCGCGGTTTGTGAGAATAAAAGCCTTTGAATATTTTTCCAGACACATTTAGCTGCTAGAAGTTAGTCAGATCACGTTTATATGTTCTTCTTAATGCCAACTGTGTAAATAATCATCGATGAGATGCTTATGATAAGCCGTTGTTTGTTTACCTTCAAGCTTTGCGTGTGCCTGTGAAACAGCCTGTGAGCGCCTGCACACGCACATATTATGAACATCTCGACATGCGAAAGTGATCCTGCGAAAGTTGTTCACAATATTGATCATCCACAGAGTTTGTAATTTAGTCAAATGTTTACAAATACAAGCGCAGCCGTTTAAAGCTCATTTGTGGTGAATGATGTCAGAATGTACCGGTATTTTGGAATGGATGTGTGAATGCTCTTTTCCGGAAAATTTCCGTAACGTCCTCGCCTGTGTGAACAGCGCTTTTTTGAATATACCGGTAAAGTCGTTCCGGAAATTTTCCGGATATTTACCGGTATCACTGTGTGAAAGGGGCTAATGTCTTGCGCTGGAGACAGCGGGTTAGGGCAGTCAGCGGGTCAGTAGACTGCTTTCATCTTTTACTTTCACACAAGTCATTTTAGCGAACACCTCAGATACTGTTGGCTGGTTCCTGTTGGTTGTGCGCCTTTTTTACAGACGCCATTATAACGACACAGATCACTGCCTATTCACGAGTTCCACAGAAAAAAGTGATTGACAGGTGGTAATTATGTGTGTATCTTGCCTTTATTTATTTACTGTATGATTTGTTTATGGGTAAAACAAAGACCATGCAGGTCAGGTAGTTTAAACGGTAGGCTACAAATAATTAATTCGTTATTAATAAAATAATTAATTATTAATAATCGAAAATCGAATCAAACCGTGACTTTAGAATCGAAAATGTAATCGAATCGAGGATTTGAAGGATCGTAACACCCTTAGTCTTAACACAAACAAATCTATTAACATCTAAAAAAAAAGTACTCCAGGATGTCTTGAACATTTAAGCACTTTATGCGATATCCAAAAATGCACATAAAGATATAGATGGATGGAAATATGGCTACAGATGACAGCGCCGAGACAGATTTGGCATTGCCTGTGTGTCTGTGTGTGTTTTTGACGTGTGTGTGGTAACAGTGTGCACAGATCCAGGAACAGGCACAGGACTAATGGGCTTCTCATCTCCTGCATGTCCTTCAGTGTCCTTTGAGTGTTCGTGACCTGCTTTCCACTCTGGACCTCGCAGGGCTCCAGACTTCACATGCTGCTCAAATATTAAAGATGTGTCCCTGGACGCACCGCCAGCACTGGCCTACTGGGAAAATAATCCCCAAAAACAGGGGGGAGATAGAGTCCGAGGAGGAGGGAGAGACAAATATATACAGACTGACAAGCAGACGAGGACTTTTCTGAGGTTATCATTGAAAATGAAGCAGATGTGAAGAGTTTATATTTGACATCGGACCTACTTTAAAATGGTTTTGGCATTCCTGTGCTTGTGTAGAAATTGTTGTTTTGCATTTAAGATCTTTTAAAGGCAAATCAAAACGTGATTTTGTTAGCTCACATTGCTAGTTTTGTCGTGAACAATTCATCTGCGCATGTCATTAGGAAAAAAATAAATAGTTTGCCCTTGTAATCTTTAATTAAAATCTTTAAAAAATGCACTTCCTGTTTGTTTTCAGTTAAATTACATCTGTCTGAGGTGTTGGGCATGGCTAAAATACCTTACCACCCCTTCCAGCTGTCAGTTTTGACAACAAACAGAAAAGGTGAGGACGAGGAGTCTTTCCCGATCTTTCTGAATGAAAAGCCTATTTGACTACATCCAATCAGCTTGCAGTAGAAAACAACAAGCCACGCCTACTGTTTTCTCATTTAATATTCTGTTTCTCTAGGAACTGTGTCACAATACAAATGGTTGTGTCAGTGCCAGTGGTGTAGTGGTTAGTGTGTGTGACACATGCACTACGGTATTCACGGCGACCCGAGTTCCCGCCTCGCGGTCCTATGCCAATCCTTCCCCTCTCTCTGTTCCCCATGCTTTCCTGTCAACACTCTACACTTTCCTTTCCATTAAAGGTGAAAACCCCGAGGAAAAAAATGGTTGTAGGTTCTAGTCCATGTGAACTTTAAAGGTATTACATAACTATTTGTTCACAAATTGGACCAAAACTGTCAATTTTTGAGTCATTCAGCGATTATTTTTTTCATTCAAGACTCAATCGCTAGATTTTCTAATTAATTAAATAAATAAATAATAAAATAAATAAATAAATAAATAAATAAATAAATAAATAAATAAATAAATAAATAAATAAAATCCAGTTAAACTTCTTGTTTCATTTTATGGAAATATTATAGAAACATCAGTCAAAAAATCTGTTAAAAATATTATAAAACATACAAACATGCAAACACTGTAAAATGATGCAGGGTTTCGCAGAATTCATTCATGTTGTCCCAAAGTTAACATAAGTAATTTAAAAAGATGAAACAATTAGGTTTCTCCCCCCCAAAATGTATTAATTCAATTAATTAATTGCTTTATTTCAGCTAAATTCAAATAAATTGTTTAAACAAGCAGCAAAAATTATTTTTGAGTGAATAAACAAATAAACAAATAAAAAATATAAAAATAAGAAAGTAAATAAATATAGTAAATAAGTAACCAACTATAAATAAATAAATAAATATAAATAAAGCAACTAATTAAATAAAGTAAATAAGTAACTAACTAGATCAATAAATAAATAAAGTCAATAAGTAACTTACTAACTAAATACATAAAGTAAATAAGTAAATAAGTAACTAAACAACGTAAATAAGTAACTAGGTAAATAACTAAAGTAAATAAGTAACTAACTGAACAACTAAACAACGTAAAGTAACTAAGTAAATAAATAAAGTAAATAAGTAAATAAGCACCTAAATATGTAAATAATCAAGTAAATTAATAAATAAACGTAAATAAGTAACTAACTAAACAACGTAAATAAGTAACTAAGTAAATAAATAAATAAATAAGTAAACAAGCACCTAAATAAATAAGTAACTGAATAAGTAAATAAATAAATAAATAAAAGTGAATAAATAAATAAGTAACAAACTAAATAAGTAACTAAATAAATAAAGTAAATAAGTAAATAAGTAACTAAATAAATAAACAAACAAATAAATAGTTTGTGAGATCTTTTAAATCAAAAACTTACTGAGAACAGTTTTTATTTGATTTATTTATTTGTACGGACATGTAAGGCTTATGTAAGATTTATGTAAGCTTAAAAAAAACCTGACTGAGATGAAAAGGCATTTGAAAACCTGAAAAGCAAAATAACTTATATTCACAAGGGTATGAGAAAGCCAAAATAAACACATTAAAAACAAACGCATCATTTAAAACATTTTTTCCTGTGCTCACATATAAATTGTTGCTATGAGTTGGACTTTTAAAAGAGTCAGTAAAGCTACTTGTTCTCAAATTGGACTGAATCATTCGAGCAGTTCAAGTGTCTTTTGGAGATGTAAGACTTTAGAAGACTCGTATTGATCTGAGAACAACAACTAAGCTGAAAGAAGAACCTTTGGAAGTGAACATTTCTTCTAAAATATCTATAAATATAATATAACTTATTTTTTTTATCAAATTTTGTATGTTTTGAGTTTAACAAAAACTATTTTAACATAAATACTACAGCCAGAATTTATAATTATTATTTCAAAAAAGAAAATTGAGTTATTTGCCTAATTTAAAGGGGAAAATAATGCTAACAAAGCATAACTTGACCAAGCATAAAGTCTAAAAAGTAAATTGACACCATGATCTTAGATGACAATATTAATCAGCAAAAACTGTGCTTTATGTAGTGTACAGTATAAGTGTAAAATGATTTATTGCCTGTGCAATGCTACACGTGACCTCACCTCCTGAAGGACACATTTTTAAATTGTCCTACAATGTAACCTGAGGACAAAAAAAAATCTCAAACTTGACAAAGCTTATGAACCTGTAAAGCCTCAAGAGGACGTTACCCTGCCAAACTTTCTGATAGCACAGCCTTGCCGGAGGCGCTTCAATAAATGTCAACATCATTTGGCAAATTGTATAGGGAGGAGAGCCGCTGGTATACTGAAGGAGTAGACCCTTGTGACATTTTCAGAAAAGCTAGATTTGATTGAACTGACTGCCAAAAGCTAAAGTAACCCAGAGTATGATCGCAATATCCCGCACTGTCAACGGTGACACGCAGAAACAAACCTGGGCTCGGGCTGCCGGCCATGGAAATTTTATGAGACGGCTTCAAGTCTTGACGTGCTGACACTTTTATTGATCTTCGCTCCGGAGCAAAAAGTGCCACTGCATTCCTGCAAGTAAATACGGCTGATTGCATCACTTTTCACTTTCTTTGCGGATGCCGGACAAGTGTGAAAAAAATGTACACATCCTGAAATGTGTTAAAAAAAAAAAGCATGGGAAGCATATAAGGGGTTGTTCACACGCAATGCATATTTCCTTTTCAATGCACTACTTTTCTATAGCTATGCTTCCATCCCAAAATAAGAATTAACCCCCCACCCCCTCAGTTATGGTTGAGGGTGGCATGACCGTCCTTTGCCTAGAGCGGCACTTCAGCTTGCACCGGCCCTGCCTGCAGCCCAAGACCAGTTACTCACTGAAGCTAAGCAGGGCTGAGCCTGGTCAGTACCTGGACGGGAGACCACATGGGAAAACTAGGTTGCTGTTGGAAGTGGTGTTAGAGAGGCCAGCAGGGGGCGCTCAACCTGTGGTCTGTGTGAGTCCTAATGCCCCAGTAAAAGTGAAGGGGACTCTATACTGTCAGTGGGCGCCGTCTTTCGGATGAGACGTTAAACCGAGGTCCTGACTCTCTGGGGTCATTAAAAATCCCATGGCACTTCTCGTAAAGAGCAGGGGTGTAACCCCGGTGTCCTGGCCAAAGTCCCCCGGCCCTCACGATCATGGCCTCCCAATCATCCCCATCCACTGAATTGGCTCTATCACTGTCTCTCCACTCCACCAATAGCTGGTGTGTGGTGAGCGCACTGGCGCCGTTGTCCTGTGGCTGCCGTCGCATTATCCAAATGGATGTTGCACACTGGTGGTGGTGTAGAGGTCCCCTCATGATTGTGAAGCGCTTTGGGTGTACAGCCATACACAATAAATGCGCTATATAAATACACATTACATCACATTACATAGGACTGTTGAGCCCCATTGAAGGAACTGCTTAGGGCCCCTCACACACTAAATCCACCTTGCATCACACTGCTCTGAAGCATTCATTTCACCTACAAAAAGCAGTCAAAAGTAAGTTTTTGCAGTTTCACAAATACTGTGCGTTAACCAAAGCTCGTACTTTCAGCGAGCCCGTGTTTATATTATCGGGAAACCTGTCCCAGAACAATAAAAACAGCAACAATGCTAATAACACACGTCAATATCTGATGTCAAAATTAAACGTCCAGGCTTCAAGCCCAATACCTCCAAATAACTCTTCGTCATCAATTCTCCAAACCCCTAGCGAGCGATGATCAATACGAAGTCAAGAAGTTAATGTGACATACTCTAATCTTACCTGAAGGACTGTAGGCAAGGGGCCAGGACAAAATACGCCAAGAGAAATCATAATTTTCTAATACGTAATGCAAGATGTGTCAGTCAGTGCACTGCGGTTTCAGAGCAGGGCTTTCTCCTGGAAGCTCTGCAAAGCTCTGTTTATGTGCCTACAAGCATTTTCTTTTTCAAATCTGAAAGTCTGGCTTCTAGGGAAGGCACACACATACATACACACATACATACATACATACCTTTTCTCACTCACAGCTGAACACCTCCAGGTTGCTGAAAGACTGGCAGGCACACACACACACACACACACACACACACACACACACATACACAAACACAGAGCTTGTACAGGAGCAATGCTGCAATTCTCTTAAAGTGTTTTGAAGTGCATAATGAATCGACAGCAGAAACTAACCAACCTCGACACTAGCTGCTCGCTTGGCAAAAACATCAGAATAATTAGCAGTTTTGCGAGTGACATGCATTTATAGAAGTCGATGAATCTCCAACGCGGAGCCAAAGTGACTTCAATGAAGATGGATGAAACGTTTGAAGGCTCATATTTTCGATTTGAGAGTATATGGAGGCAGATCGGTTTCCAAAGGAAGACCATTAGATGAGGCTTTTAATGCTGCGGCGCCTCATAAACCTCAGGAATAATGGTGGGAGAGCTGCAGACGTGTTTGAGACGTTGGGAATTAGCCAGATGATTGAGCATTCTCCTGCTACATGACAGACATGATGTAAAGGGAACAATCACATTCTGCATACTGTAGTAATCAATACTGTGACACTCTTGCTCAGAGTTCATGTGTATTTACTTTAAAGGGCACGTAGTTTACCCCTTTTTTTAAGATTTAATATTAATGTTGTGGTTCTTCTGAGTGTGCCAGTTTAGGTTCAGTTCAAAACAATACAGATTTGTTTATTATAATGTGTTAAAAATTGTTATTTTAGGGGCGTGTACATTATTTTGGGGGCTGTTTTAGGGGTGTGTTGCTTCACATGAAAATTAGTTTCGACTTTCCAACCAACTTAACAAGGGGGCGGAGCTAAGAGCTCCCCCGCTTTGTGTATGGCAACAGACAGGCAGACAGAGAGAAGCAACATGAGTGAGAGGACCAGCATTCAGCCGTACATGTACAACTCGGACACAAACCAAGCAGAGAGTACTGCAGAGGAATCAATATTTCTAATGTGCCTGAATGTGTCAGAGTGGTAGTTACAAAATCATGTGTCTTTGTTTAGTTTTATAGCCGATATGTAACAATGCATGCATCATCCGTATAGTGATGCAATGATTAACCGGTTTCACTATTAACAGAGCTTTAATTAATCACGGTTAATTAATCATAAAGGCTTCTCAAGGCTGGGTTTCTGCACGGAACAAAACCCTAGTAGCTAAGAATTCTGGCCCAGATTTGGCATAAAGCTGGCACAGCAGGCATTTATCTGGCACTGGCATATAGCATGTCCCGGGTTTGGCAGAGGTGGCATCATCTTTAAGGTGGCACACAAGGTTTGGGCCAGATGTAAAACGTAGTATTTGGCCCAGATTTTACAAACTGCTATGTGGGCCACGTGAGTTTGGCCAGTCTTGACCCGCATTTAAAATACATTAAAATATTTTTGAGTAAAGAAAAAAAATTCTACCAATCAGGTCACTTCCAGAAAAAGCATACCCATAGTGTGCCTAAAGCGCAACGCTTCATGGGTTTATCAATTTCATTGCAATCGTGACACACCAACATATCTGGCCCAGTTCAGACCCAGTTATTAACTTGGCTGAGACTTGGCCCAGATATGGTCCTTGTTTAACCCTTGTCTGGAAGCCAGACTTGGTCCAGTCATGTGCCGTAATTCACTGCGGCATGTGGGCCAACCTAAACCTGATTGTGTGGGCCAGAGCTGTGCCATAAAAATTTTGCTATGTGTTAACAGTGGCAACTAAACAAAGTTATGTCAACTGTGTGCTAGTTTAAAGTTGCAAGCTTGTATACCAAGACTAATAACCACGCACACTGGATTAACTTTGACTGAGGCTATAACTACGGCAAGTTCGTTCTTTCTAATGAAGGGACGCGAATGTGAGGCAACATGCTCATGCTTTACAGTAGCACCTAGATGAGATGACGGAGTTTCGGTGACCGCGTGATATGCAGACGGCTGACGTTTAAGGAAAACGCAATAAAAAGTACACAGGCTTGCAAACCCACCTAAAGTTACAAACAATGGCGCCGATGACAGCAATCATGTGGTGAATGTTGATTACATCTAAAAATAGAGCAAGGGTGTTCCTTTAGTGACATCGCTTTGACTCACGCTGAAGATGGCAGACGTGAAATGACAAACTGAGAATATGGTAATGCGCGTTTCTCAATCAATATTGGTGGACGGGGGGACTGCACTCCTACGTCAAGTTGTGGTCGGTCTGAGAACCGCTCCAACTGGTCCACCGATTTTATGTTGTTAAAGAGAAAAAAAGGACTGGGTGTGTTTATATCACCCCAATATGACGGTCTACACCAGGGCTCACCAATCTCGTTCCTGAAGGTCTGGTGCCCTGCAGGGTTTAGCTCAAACTTGCCTCAACACACCTACCTGGGTGTTTCTAGCAAGACCTTGATTAGCTTGTTCAGGTGTGTTTGATTAGGGTTGGAGCTAAAATCTGCAGGACACCGGCGCTCCAGGAACAAGTTTGCTGATCCCTGCTCTATACACTATACCTACACACGTCCCCATAAAATAATGTTTAATAACTCTTTAAAACTGATGAAACTTTTAGATTTTGATCTTGAATGGGTCATTTTGGTGACCGTCACTTTAAATTTAAATGAGATTGTGCTTTTTTCCACAAAAGGGGCGGAGTTATAAATGCCTATGTGTCAGCATAGTGGCAGATTCAAAAACAGGACTAACATACTTTGCTAGTAAGGGAGAGTTGGTCACTAATGGGTGGGGATTACCCACTCTGATGACACGAACAAAGGGAGAATGTCAATCAAAGTGTTTCTGCAGACTTTTTATCAATTCTGATTATAAAAAAAATGTATTAAAGCATTTTTACCATTAGAACCTGGGTATATTCACAGATGCTGCCACACAACTGTCTTTAAACCCCTTATAAAAGTGATATTTGCATAATAGGTTCCTTTTAATGTATAAATTAAGTGAAGTTAACATTTCAAACTGCATGTTCACGATCACATCACGCTGGCCTTTATGTCACTTGGGAGTTTATAGTTTGATCTCCAATGTAGCAAAGGCTTTTATAAGTAATTTAGAGTTTTACAATAAGTACAGCCCAATGGCCCAAAGCCAGTGTGAAAGACACTTGGGAGAGTTGATAAAAATCCCAAATTTTTCTTGTGTAAATACATTTTTTAACTTTTGTAACAAGGAACAATTTGTATTTAAGTTTGTGAGTAAAAAAAGTAACTATCCATAAGTAAATAAATAAATACATGCATGCATAATTAAATAAATAAATACATGCGTGAATAAATACATGCAGCATAAATAAATAAATAGATAAATACACAAATAGATAGATAAATGCATAATTAAAGAGATAAATATATACATGCATGCATAAATAAACAAACAAAAATAAATTCATACTTACAAAAATAAACAAATAAATAAATGCATAAATAAATAAATGCATGCATAAATAAATAAACAAATAAATGCATATACAAATAAAAAAGCAAAAATATAAAGGAATACATGCATAAATACATAAATACATAAATAAATAAATAAATGCATAAATAAGTAAATGCATAAATAAATAAATGCATAAATAAATAATTAAATGCAAAAATAAATAAATGCATGAATAAATAAATGCATAAATAAATAAACACATAAATAAACACATAAATAAATAAATGCATAAATAAATAAATAAATAAATAAATAAATAAATAAATAAATAAATAAATAAATAAATAAATAATAAATAAATACATGCATACATAAATAAACAAATAAATGCATATACAAGCAAAAAAGTAAATATTGAAATAAATACATGCATAAAAAAATAAATACATAAATAAATAAATAAATGCATAATTAAATAAATATATAAATGCATAAACAGATAAATACATGCATGCATGCATAAATAAATAAATAAATAAATACATGCATAAATAAATAAATAAATAAATAGATAAATAAATAAACAAACAAACAAACAAACAAACAAACAATCTTTAGCATTCAGCCCTGCAATTGCTAGAAGAGGGTTTCCGTATAAATTATTAATTTATTGAGACTCCTTCGATTACAAATTCTAGACACTTAAAAACTTCTCTATAAGTTGTTTTGTGGTATTTATTGGGAGTTGTGCAAAGATCTGCACAAAATAATTCTTCCTTTATTCATTGATCAAATGTCCCTGTAAATATTATTAGTGTGAAAAGGAACAAAAGTTGCCGTCATCATAAGAGTTTACTTCACCCAGAAACTGCAATAAAATGTACTGTATGTTGAAATACACGTTCGAATTCACAGAATTGTCGCATACTTCATAAAGCACCTGGGAAGTGTATAGTGTATATGTAGCGTGTTTGAATATACACTGACATCAAAAAAAAAAAAAATCAAAAGATTACATTAGGAATATATAATACTGATATAACTGGCAAATGTAAACTAAAACACTCCCATCACTGTCTACAGTAGAACCGCAGTTTCACATGTCTGTCTGAAGCCACAGTTCAGTGTGAGCTCACTGTTCACAACACTCATTATAATCAGAGGAGCTGTTGCTTCGCTCACTTGCTGTGTAGCCGAGGTGTTAAAATACAGACACTGCATACAAAATCAATGCAGGCATGCACGCAGAAAAAGAAGCTAAATCTCAATGGCTTCAGAAAACCAGAGGCAATGGAAAAATACAACACAGGCTCAATGGAAATACGTGCACTTTTGTGAAACCCCAAAAATATACTTCGACATATGTTTGACTGAAGTTTCTAGGTAAAATGATCATTACTGAATAACATGACGCTGACTTTTCACACTTTTCACAGATTGTTAGGGAAAAAATTACTTCGACATACGTTGAAGCACTGGATAGCATGACGCTAACAGCTTTTGTTTCTTTTCACACTAATGTTATTTACAGAGACATATTAACGAATGACCTACGACCTAAAATATAGACAGCGCCCTCTAGTGGATTTGTCATCTGAAACATGCAACGAATTGTACGTTTTACATTTGGCAAAACTGTAACTGTATTTCCAAACAAATGGTTGTGATCTGTGGGTCTAACAACAAGAGGGATAGATTTTCAATGAACAAAGTCATATTTCATTGCATTTATTATGTTTTTTCTGACTTTATTAACATAGTACAAATGCGATGGGATTAATATAACATCAGTCCTCCAGCAGCAGAGGAGACTGGTGGGCAAAACAGCAGCAGAAGTGGGATGGAGAGAGCACAGTAAAGCACATGAGGTGCTCATAAAAAGTTTGCTGCAAGGACACAATTCATTCTCTATGAGACAGGCAGAGAGACTTCAGAGTGGGCGCAGCACAGAAAGAGCACTAAAGGGCAGATGGATTGGAATATCTAAAATTCATTATTGGGTGGTGGAAAGAGCCAGGATCTCTAGAAATCAAGTGTCAATACAGGGTATTCGATCTCAATGAGTGCAACTGGTAACACGTCATTAGGGTGATTACAGTAGCTCGGTTATGTTCTTTTAAATGTAAAGATGACATTGTTTGAGTTTTTTTTTAAAACAGATACAGTTGATTTCAAGATTATCCTATTGCATTTGAAAATATTTACCAAGTGCAGTTTAACAAACAGTTTTTAAACACATTTTTAAACATAATAGCTTTCATAATTAGCTTTTTATAATGATGACAGTGCATAATATTTTTCAAGATACTAGTCTTCAGCTTAAATTGCATTTTAAAGGCTTAACTAGGTTATTAAGTCAACTAGGCAAGTTAGGATAATTAGGCAAGCTACTGGACAATAGTCTTTTGTTCTGCAGACAATTGGGGGGAAAATATTGCTTAAGAGGGCTAATAATATTGACCTTAAAACAGTTTTCAAAAATAAAAAAATAAACTGCTTTTATTCCAGCCACACTAAAAGAAATAAGACAGACTCCAGAATAAAGAAATAGTATAAGAAATACTGTAAAAATACAATAAATCACAAGGCAGCTAATAATTTTGATGTTAACCACACATCATTGACTGCCTTTGTTATGGCAACTTGACATTACCATGACATTATAAGTTATCATAAATATGTCATAACCAAGATTGTCAAGAGGCCATAATAATACATTTTTCTGATCACTTTTTTCAATGAAACAAAATGCATTTGTCATTAAATGTTTGTTATTTAATGATATTTTACACTAGCTGAGGTCAAGAAAAAATATCAATAGCTACGTTTCCATCCATATATATAATGAAGTTTACATACACTGTATAAAAAGGCTCATAACCATTTAAAAAAGTCAGATGTTAATGTGACTAAACTTTTTCTCTTTTAGGTAAGTTAGGATTATCAAATTTGTTTCTGTTAAGCTTAATAGCACAATAGTATTTAAGGAAAACCTCAAAAACACATCAGCCAGGAAATTAAAACTTGGCCACAAATGGGTCTTCCAAACAGACCATGACCCTAAGCATCCTGCCAAATTAGTTAAGATGTGCTTTAAGGACAACAGAGTGAATGTTTTCGAGTGGCCATCACAAAGCCCTGATCTCAATCCAATAGAAAATTTTGCAAACAAAAGCTTGTGCGAGCAGAACAGCCTAAAAATCTGATTCCGTTACACCAGTTCTGTCAGGAGGAATGGGCCAAAATTAATGCAAATTATTGTGAGAAGCTTGTGGAAGGAGACCCAAAACATTTGACCAAAGTTAAACAGTTTAAAAGCAAAACTAAAAAAATAGCTTTGGAAAATGTACGTAAACTTTTGACTGTCTAGAAATTAATAAAAAATTCTCAAAAAAAATTCTCTCATTATTGGCATTTAGGAGTGTATTATTTAGGAATATTTAGGAATGTATGTATATATATATATATATATATATATATATATATATATATATATATATATATATATATATATATATATATATATATATGTATATATATATATATTTTTTTTTTTTTTTAATTTTTTAAGATTAAGATTACTTTTGAAAAGTAACTTCACCCAACACTGCTGAATGGCATAGATTAAATCCAACAGACTCATGACTGGCCATTTCAATATCCATTTAAAATGTGATATCATGAAAGATTGCATCATAAAAACTGACTGCAATAAACTGCTTAAAGTCAATAAATATGTTTTAACATCTACTGAAGACTAGAAATCTGAAGACTTACTAGATGTGTGTCTCCAAGGCAGGAATGCACACTGTATATAATTGAACAGCTTTGAGGACAGCTATTACTTTGAGCTGAGATTCATGCGGTGTGAAGGATCACCACAACAGCTCACTTCCACTGACTGAATTCCTGCAGCTTCACATCAACAGAAGATATTTTATTCGGAGAGAGAAAAGAAAGAGTTTGAAGAGAATCTGCCTGAAGACTTTTAACCTCCATTGGGCCTCGAGGGAAAGAGCTGATGTGGAGGTTTCTGGCCGTAATGACAGGAAAATAAACAATCTAAAACAACAGAGTGTGTTCATAACCCTGTGTGACATCATGGGCTACATGCACAGCTAGTGTTATTTCCCTACCAATAAACTTCCGGTGAAAGGTTAATGTGACTTTTTTCGATTTCATAAGGGTTATTTTACAGCAGCGATGTCGCAATTAATTTAAAATACATCAGTTAAATAGACTTAAGCTCAGACTTTTCGAATGCAAGTGCCGTCAGCAGCAGCAGGTGAGAGCTGAAACTCCATTGAAAATTCCAAGGTGAAATAACATTTAATTATTTAATGCAGTACTTCTTGTAAACTACCTGACAAAAGTCGCGTGGGTTTCCTCCGGGTGCTCCGGTTTCCCCCACAGTCCAAAGACATGTGGTAGGCTAAATTGTCCGTAGTGTGTGAGAGTGTGTGTGAATGTGTGTGTGAATGTTTCCGAGAGATGGGTTGCGGCTGGAAGGGCATCCGCTGCGTAACAATGTGCTGGATAAGTTGGCGGTTCATTCCACTGTGGCGACCCCGCATTAATAAAGGGACTAAGCCGACAAGAAAATGTATAAATGAATGAGTTGATCATTTGGAAAAGTGGCAGAAGGGGGATTTTACTAATGAAATATTTTTGGGGTTACATTCAGTATGGGGGCGTGTGAGAGATCTGCAGAGTGGATGATCAACATCAACAGCCTGAGGTATCAAGACAATTGTGCTGCCCATTACATTACAAACTACAGGAGAGGTCAAATTCAGCAGAATAGCGCTCCTTCTCCGAGTCCTGCAAGAACTCGTTCTTTGCCATTCCAGATGACTTGGATAGGTGACAAGACTTGTCAGGTAGTGTACATTCTGAGACCCACTTTATATTGTATATCAATCAGGCAGTGAAGATTAGGGTTGGGCCATGTCGACCAATTTGGCATCGTACGATGTCTTATATGAAACATTGCGATGGACGATGGCATCGTCGTTATATGCGGTGGTGAATTAATTATGAATAACTAATTAATTCATAACGAATTCATTATTTGTAGCCAACCGTTTTAACTACCAGACCCGCATGATCTTTGTTTTACCCATAACCAATTCATAAATGAATAAAGATAAGTTACACACTGAATTATCACTTGTCAATCACATTTTCCGCGAGACTCGTGATTAGGCAGAGTGATTTGTGTCGTTATAATAGCGTCAACAAACTTGGTTAGTTAAAAAAGGTGCGCCACCAACAGGAACCAACCAACAGTAACTGAGGTTTTCGCTAAAGTTCTAAAGTACAAGCGCTAAAGCGAAAGATTGAACCAGTCTACTGACCCGCTGACTGCCTGTCAGCCTGTCTCGAGCGCAGCGGGTCCAGTGTGTGTTTGTCTGTGCCAGCCTGTGTGTGTGTGTGTGTGTGGTCACTTGATGTGCGTTTTCATCGGTAGTGTGGAAGGAAGGAGGGCAGCTCAGAAATGCTAGGTGAAACGCCAGATTGGATGTGGATGTGTTTTCGTTCTAAAATGTCATTTATAAGTGTAAACGAGGCCTGAGTGTGTATTTTTCGTGAGCGGATTTGCAACAGGGGCGGGGCAGGACGGAGGATCGCGATGCCGGCTCAGCATCGTGGTGTCTGTCTGCCATCGATGACGGACAATGGCATCGTCTATCGGCCCAACCCTAGTGAAGATCACTGATTTTTAAAGAAAACAAACCTTAAATGCAGTGATTTTGTAAAGGCACACAGTTCACCAGAAGTGATCACTCTTCGTAATTAATAAAAGTTGCGCTTTTCCAGGAGAAGTGCCCCCCAAGTGCCCCTCTGCTCTCTTTCAGAAAAGCCAGGTTCGAAAACAGAATTGTGAAACAAATTTCCACTCTAATGTAAGTTTTTTTTTTTTTTTTTGGAAAATAAATACTTGGAAAATAAAAACTCACACTCACATTATTTTTTGAAAGTTGAACCAGGTTTGAGCATCTCTATAAAAGTGTAAATAACTCTGAATGCATGAAACTGCATTTTAACGTTTTGACGCATTTTGTAATGGCCTTTAGTCTGAGATGTGCAACTGAGCACTGACCTCTCTAAACTAATTTTCCCTCTCGTTTTAAGTAAGTTAGCTATAATGAATCTGAATTTCCCTAGCGGATGTCTGTCTATTTCTAGAAACAATGTCTGTGCTTTATCTTGTTTCACGAATCAAAGAATGGCCATTCAGGAAGACAAAGCAGTTTTAAGCAGGACGCCGATAAGAAAAGCTGACTGTAACTCTGCTTAGAATTAAGTAATTGGACACTCTTATCTTGTCTTAGAAACTTTACCTCTATTTTGTGCCTTGAGAGAATGAAAATGTGAAGCCAGAGGCCAAGATTTTCCAGGATCTTTGTAACAAAGCTAACATCTGCCATTTCACTGAGTCATGTGATAAAATCTGCACTGTTGAATAAAAATATGAATCAAAGAGTACTGGAGTATATTTTAGTAAAAGATAAGTTTTTTTTTTTATATTTTTTGTTCATATTTTCTTTATTAAAATATAAAAAATAAGGACAAAAAGTCAAGACAACAAATATGTTTATGTTGCTTTAACTTGTTTGATCAGGTTTTAATGATATATTTTTTTTAATTATACAAAGTTTAACTATTTTTTGTCAGTTTTATTAAATGTAAGTTGAGAAAAGTTAATTTGATTCAACCAAAGAGTTTAAGGGAGCAATAAGTTTTTTACACTGTACAAATAATGTTAAGCGAGCTGTAACTGGGGTGGTACCTTTTCAAAAGATACACGTTTGTACTTTAAGGGTCCATATTGGTACCATAAAAGTATATATTAGTACATAAAAATGTCAAGAGGAACACTTTTGTACTTTTAGGTACTTCATTTGTACTCTTGAGCTATTAATATGCACCTTTTAGGTTCAAATTTGAACCTTTTTGAAAAAGTACCACCCCAGTGACAACTCGCGTACCTATATTTCTGAGAGTTTACGTAATTATGTTCTTTGACATTTCTTTGTAAATGTTTGTGAAATTCTGAGAGATTTTTTTAAAATAATTGATTATTCAGTGAATTTAGAAATATTTTATGAAATCAATTTGAACACAATTGGATTTGTTTAAGCTTATTATTTTTTGCCTTCTTTTTATGTTGTATTTTGTATGTACAAAATTACGTTTTGCATTTAAAATTCACACAGTTTGTCTTCTGAAACTAACCAACATTATTTGGTTAGCATTACGAAACATTAACATTACATTACATGAAATTACATTAACATTACAGATTACATAACATTACGAAATCCTGAATTACACATTTACCAAATATGCAACATACTGATTATAGGCAGAGGAAAATGGATGTCATAGGTTAAAGAAAAAAACAAGAAAGAAAATATTGTATATTTAGTTGCAACTGAGCAGTTATAAGAGATTGTTCTGGAAAATCTCATACAGCCTCTTCACCTTTCTGTATTACTCCGCCCACATAGAGTGACAGCAGATTAATAAACTCACTAGTTTGACAAATACTCCTGCTGTTGCACAACATAATGTACTTTTGAGGTTTTTTAGGCAAGAATGTAGTAGTTTAGATTGCAACTATGCAGTTTATTTATAAGAATAGTGCCTATTTTAAATATTTATAATTTCAGAGATTCAGTGCATCGGCGGCCAGCCTGTCATACTGAGCAGAGCAAAGAAGGTTGATGTTCTGCCACAAGATGGCGACAGAGACGGCATATTAATCCACAGAGGAGAAAAACTCAGCATTTTCTCAGCAAAAGTTTCAAACTACAGCTGAACAAATAGTTATAGAACATTAGAACAGGAAAGGGACATTCTAAGTCGATCTTTCTCTTTTGTATGTTGTAGTGCTGTATTTATACCATGGTAATCTGGTAGTGTTTGCGTTGTTTTGGCTTTCAGGGTTAACTATTGTGAAATCCCGATTGCAACAGAGAAATACTGATAAATGTTTGTACACTGATGGACATAAAATGTGAGCAAAATCAGCTGCTTTGTCATCACTTTAGACATTACGCTAAAGAATCATTCAAATACTAGCTCTAAAGGGACGTTGGTGAATTAGCATCAGTTTCTGCTGTTCTGACGTCAGCTGCAGATGTGAATAAATGGTGGAAGAAAGTAGTTCCTCTTGCAAAAAGATTTGAGACCGTCCGTGTTTGATTTTCTTTTTTATTTACATGATTATGCCGTCAAACTATTGTATAAATGTAATATCACACTTTTAGCGGTGCGATTTAGCTGCATATCGCATACCTGTCAACATTGGGATGTGAAAATAAGGGATATGCCCACCATAATAAGGAAATCTCATTAGCCATTTCTTCACTGTATAACTTACACATTCTGATTAAAGAGCAACGAATGAATCTCTTAAATATTTAGATTTTTTTCCTTTGACTACATTAAATAACGCTCATAAGAATACATAAAAATGCACACATGTAACATTATAATGAAAGAATTCGATTGCTTTCATAACTTTTTATGCTCATTTAAGACGAAATTAGTCATAAATTAGAAATTAGTCGACATCTTTAGATATAATTATTATTAATTATGTGTATATGTCTGTTCAAATAAGCCCCCAAAACCCAGAGTTTCACTCAGCTTCAAATTGCATGTACAGAATCCGTTTGGCAAACAGCGTTTATTTATCAGTATAGATCGCGTCAGCTGACAGTCACGCACCGCTATATGACTGTTTTGAGGATTGCATAGGAGGGGTGACGGCACCTGTAATAAAAAAGAAAGTGAATCCCGCCATTTTAATATTTATTTGAAAGTGTTTTCATGCCTAAACAAAGCGAAAGCACAGAACAGACTCACATTAAAGAGCAAGAGGCGGCCCCTGGTGGTTTGGCTGCATGGGTTGCGTAAAGGGAGGCTCGGCTCTTTAATGTTTATTTGCCACCCTTCAGAGAAAGACTGAAAATACAGGAAAATACCTTAACATTATGATAGCGGGATAGAACTGTAAAATACGGGAGAATCCCGGGAAAAATGAGAAGGTTGACAGGTATGATATTGGCACTGCTGGAGCACTAAGGCACTTGGCCTGCGTTATCGAGCCAAAGAACGCCTTCCACCAGTGCCTATATACAGCGATATGGCACTGTTACTCGTGTGATATTGCTCATATATATGCCCAAAGTCTGTGTATAAAACACCAACAGAGAAAATCTGCTGAACAAATAACTGAAACAAGAGAGAAACCACACAGGGACGACACAAGAATAAACTTCCAGACAAATGCGACAAAGACAAATGGAAGATGATAGCATTAATAAATAGATTAGGCCGTGTCAGATATATTTCAAATGAAAATTCAGAGCATGAAGTCTAATTTGTTGCATCGGGCTTTCTGACAAGGCAGTCGTGCACAGAGGGAAACAAAACAAAAGGCGTATAATCATCTAAATTAAAGCGCTATAAATAAACATAAGCGCTGTAAATCCTCCATAACACCAATGATATTTTGAGGAAGAGGCAGCCAGCAAAATAAGAGAAATATTTATACTATTCAGTATCGTATAAGAATAGTAGTGTGTCTGACAAGAACACCATTAAGAGGATCATAAAGTCAGCTGAAAGGTCTGTTGGAGTCAAAATGACATCTGTTGAGGAACTTTATCAACAACGTTATTTGGCTAGGGCAAATAGCATTTTAGGGGATCAAACCCACCCTGGTCATAGCCTGCTCACGCTCATGCCATCAGGCAGGCGTTACAGAAGCCTGAGGAGCAAATCAGTGCGGTTTCGGGATTGTTTTTATCCTGTCATTATAAGACTTTTGAATAATACAATTTCTTAAGCATTGTTGATAGCTAGTGCTCAATAATAAATCAATAAATTTGTTAAAGAGCCCATATTATGGGTTTTTGAAAATTCCCCTCCATGTAGTGTGTAACACAGCTCTAAGTGAAGTGAAGTATCCAGCTAAGGCTTAAATCAGTAAGAATACAGTGTTTAAAACGGTTGATTCATCTATAAAAGAGTCGACTCATAGTGCTTCAAACGAGTCGCCTTGATACCGATTTATTAGGTGTTTCGCCATGACGTACGAACGAAACCAAGTTATTCACGTGCACGCGCAAACCCGGGAGATTTCAAACCTGAGGCCCCGCCCTCTGACACAGAAACCCAGACACACACACACCCACAAACACACGCACACAAACATGCCGGTGGATTGAAGTCACACTGCAGATGGACATTATCGATTTTCTACCCAGAGATGAAACCTCAGCATTATAACCAAGCAGTTGGAAACTTCTGGAAACTACAGGCTACAAAGAATATTTCCGAATCAATCGCGGGAGCGGTCGGTAACAGGTTTAATTTGGGACGGGAGCGGGCTGTCTAGCAATATCGTGGATATTGCTATGCGAATGAGACAGAGCTTTGCCTGCCTGTGTGTCTGCTTGGCGCTTGTGTGTATGTGTTAGTGCGCGCGTATGAGAGAGAGAGAGAGAGAGAGAGAGAGAGAGAGAGAGAGAGCGAGAGAGAGAGCGAGCTGGGTGATTTTCGGTTATGTTCTCCCCCGCTCTTTAGCGGGATCGGGCGCGGCGGGCAGAAAACGGGGCGGTTCGGGCACCGGGACAAGAAATTCTAAATATAATCGGGAGCGGTCGGGTTCAGGCTAAAACCTGGCGGGTGCGGGCGGAAGCGGGAGCGTTGTCGTCCAGAGGTGTGTGTGTGTTTTTGTGTGTGTGTGGCAGCTAAAATCCATGCCTACACTATGGAGCGCGTATGAACTGTGATTACTTTTATATTGCTGATTAGCTATTGGGCATTTCATTCTCTGACTGAAGGCAGTCGACCAATCGCGACAGACTGTCATCGGTCCAATCAGCGCAGATTAGCTTCGCGCAAAGGAGGGGTTTGGGAACAAATGAATCACTGGACGATTCATACGGGAGTCGCTGGGATAATTAGGTAAAAATAAATGCAGATTATAAGACCATGAAAGTGTTTTTTGACTTTGCATGCATATTAGACTGTTGTTGGAGACCCTTACAACCAAGATATGACCCTATTTCATGTATAATATGGGCTCTTTAAACTAGCATAAATTGTTAATATTGCAACAAATAGGTATTTAAGTATTAAGTTATTCTCTTCAGATATTTTTAAAAATAGGTTATATCTTATATAATTATATTTTTATGGAATTATAAAAGCTTATTTTTATATGTTAGGATTTTATAATGTTTGTATAGTGATGTTTTTAATGTTCTTGTTGGGTCTGTTGCAACAAAATTTCGTTCTGCATTACAATTCTATTGTGATGTGTTGAATGACATAAAGGAAACTGGAAACTGGTTTTCTCATTAATATCCATGAACACTGAAGATGAAAATGCATGTTTTTACAGTGTCTATATTATACTTTTTTCAGATATTGCCATAGCTGTTTCTCGAATGCTACAATAAAAATAAATGAATAAATAAATAAATGTGGGCGAAGCATTGGCGCAGTAGGTAGTGCTGTCGGCTCACAGCAAGAAGGTCGCTGGGTCGCTGGTTCAAACCTCGGCTCAGTTGGCGTTTCTGTTTATGGAGTTTCCATGTTCTCCCTGCCTTCGCGTGTTTCCTCCAGGTGCTCCAGTTTCCCCCCACAGCCGAAAGACATGCGGTACAGGTGAATTGGGTTGGCTAAATTGTCCGTAGTGTATGAGTGTGTGTGTGAATGTGTGTGGGGATGTTTCCCAGAGATGGGTTGCGGCTGGAAGGGCATCCACTGTGTAAAAACTTGCTGGATAAGTTGGCGGTTCATTCCGCTGTGGCGACCCCAGATTAATAAAGGGACTAAGCCGACAAGAAAATAAATGAATGAATAAATAAATGTAGTATTTGTTTTTTAAATGAACAAAGTGACTGCCTGAATAGAGTCCTTATTAATTCCAGTTTTATTTCCTGCATAAACACTGGATTTAAACACATTTGGAGCACTTTAAAAGTCTATTTATTATTTATTTATTTGCAGTTTGGGCTTGTGGTTTTAAGCAACAGTCTAAACCCAAAGACTCTGAACTCAACAGATGCCAACTGAATATCCCAGCTGAGCGGAAACAGTCATGAGGGACCATTTACTGGCCATCAGAGACACAAAAAAGTCAGCCTTAAGCAGTTTATAAAATGCGCAGGCATAAAAAACATTAGATTACTGCTTGTTAGGAGTTTCTAAGAGGAGTTAGCATGTGTGTGTGTATGTGTGTGTGTGTGTTTGAGAGTAAAAGTGAGAACGAGATGCTGGCAATTATGAGGAACTTTGGGCAATGGCGATGATTACTTCATAAATCACTCTCGATTTGGCAGCGGGGGACCCACCGTCTCACCCCCGAAGGTAAAAGAGAGTGCAAAAGTGAAGCAAATATCCTTACTTCTCTTACATATCCCTGAGCCACGAAAGACATTAAATACAGCTCTGTTCCAGGGGTAAGTGGGTTCATTAATCAGTTGGAGCAAAAGTTGTGATTAAAATGACATATTCAGACGGTGGGTTAAAGAGATCAGGCAAAATGAAGCATTTACTCATCTGTGTTGTTTCAAAAGCAGCACAAATGGAGATCAGAAAGAGCATCTGGAATCATTTGGAGTTTTCGATGATACTTTTAAGGTGTTTTTGTGCATTTTGGAGCTTGAGAGACAGGCCCGCATTGGGTAATCGTGAGGACCGGGAGAATTTCCGGTGGGCCGGTCCTTTTTTTGGCCGCGAGGGCCGGTGTTGCATGCAGAACTGTTGCAAACAGTAATAATATATATATATATATATATATATATATATATATATATATATATATATATATATTAGTGCTGTCAATCGATTAAAAAAATTAACTAATTAATCGCACCTTTTAAAAAAAATTAATCGCGATTAATCACATTTAAAATACTGAAACTTGTTATTTTGGCTGTTCAAATGTAAAATTTACGTAAACGCAAGACAAAAACTTTTTAAATTCAAAATATAATTGTTTATTAGAATTAAAATTCAAAATATTATTGTTTAATAGAATTTTTGTTTAACTTGTAACACAGATTTCTTCATGTAAACAACATACCCACAATAAACCATCAAGATCCTGCTTGACAGCCATATTTATTAAAGAAATTAAAACACAGGCATGTTAATGCCATTTAAATTTCAAAACAATCAATGCCAATAAAGAAAACATTGATTTCAATGTTGGATTCTAAGTGGACTGCAAAAAAATGCCAAAATACAGGAATTGCCGATAAGGAAAATGGAAAATTATAATAATAAACTATAGAATACAAACTGTTGCACTCACTGTAAAGTTTTATTGCTGTGAGTTGAGAACATTAATTATAGAGTAGAAACAATTTTGTTTAATCCTCCTTTACATTCATCCAGTTGCTAAGACTAGGAGTATCCCGCAAGTGCACAGAGACTCCGCAAATGAATGATCATCTCTCGCAAACCGGTCGTTAAATACATTGCACACCCCTCTCCAAGCTCCAAGCTCTTCAGGTAGCCTATGTCGCGCGCAACTCAAACCACAGTCCTTCAGGTACGTCTCGCGCGCACACGCCCCTACTCAGATACGTCGCTCACTCCACCCCTGACACCCCTCAGACGTTTTGGCCCCAACGGCCTTCCATACTGGAGCGACTCCCCTCAGATTCAACACGCCTGATCTCGTTCATCAAATTTGCTTAAACTAACCGTCCTAAAGTATTACTGTATTTCACAAGGATTCTGACACAACAACGCGAAGCATACGCTTTCGTTGAGTTTAATGAGGAAACACGCTAAACTTGGAGGGCTCATGCTGAAAGGCAGATTAATGCCCTGTCTTTGACAGCTCGCGACTTCAGCAGAGACTTTCTGAAAACAAGTACATAAGACACCAATACTCCGATTTTAATATGATTAAGATTATAATCGTATTAAAATTCTATCGTGTAGCTTAAGCAGTGATTTTATTACCTTAAAGCAACACCGAGTCACGAAATGCGGAGGATTTTCTTTCTGTTCGCCATGCGGTATCAGAAGTCAGAAGTCGAAAGTTAAAAATGAAACACCCGAAATTGCATGAAACTCTGGATAACCTGTGATGCAACTAATTGTTTTATACTGAAACTTGCCTTCAAAAAGTCCTTGGTCTTATCCACATTTCTTGCAACTGCGTTAATTGCGTGAATTTTTTTTTAACGCGTTAGGTATTAAAAATTAATCGCATGCATTAACGCACTAATTTTGACAGCGCTAATATATATATATATATATATATATATATATATATATATATATATATAATTTAAAATAAAAATCAATGTAAGTGAATACATAAGAATCATATTTGCAGAATCCATAACCCCAAAAATTCCAGAAGTATGAAACATACATAAGAAAGCAATAAAAGATAAACTAGAGAATCACATTGGAACAGTGTGCAACTATTAAAATATTAGCTTATGAACACTGCAGTTGGCGCCCTTGACGTTTCTGGATTATCATCAGACCAGACTGATGCTCCGTTCCCATCCATTAGACACTGAATGAAGTCATCATTAATGACGGGCAGAAGCATTTGAAACTCTTACAGTCAATCACCAGTCTGTCATGAGGAGACAGGAAAGGTTATGAGAGGGGAAACTTGCGGGATCATTTTGTGTCTCTCTGACACTGATAAACTAGCACCTTTGACATCCGCCTGATAAATAACCACTGCTCACATCATCAAATACAATCTATGAGTGCCATAAAGGGAAAGTGAGGTCTGTGTCATAAATGAATTACCCTTCAAGTCTATAGACTTATAAGTCATTAAAGGGGACCTGTTATGCCCCTTTTTAACAAGATGTAAAATAAGTCTCTGATGCACCTAGAGAGAGTGTGTGTGTGTGTGTGTGTGTGTGTGTGTGTGTGTGTGTGTGTGTGTGTGTGTGTGTGTGTGTGTGTGTGTGTGTGAAGTTTCAGCTCAAAATGCCACACAAATAATGTGTTATAACTTTTTGAAATTGCACTTTTTAGGATTTGATTCTGATTGTGCCGTTTTGGGCACTGTCACTTTAAATTCAGATGAGATTGTGATCTCTTCAAAAGAGGGCGGAGCTACAGATGTCTACGTGTCAGGATAGTGGCAGATTTAAAAACTAGACTGACGTCCTATGCTAATGAGGGAGAGATGGAGTCTGTTGTAATCAAGTGTGATTATAAAAATCATATATATATATAAAACTTTTGCAATCTGCACACCTGAAATGACAGTATAAAGACTGCCACCTGGTGGTGCAAAGAGAAAACTTATTGATATGAACATTTTAGATTGCTTTAGTACAATTTGTGTAGGATAATAGAAATGCACAATAATACATTTGCAGTCGTAAAAATGTTTTGACATAATATTTCTGTGATTTGATGCTTCACAAAAGTTCCAGACGCCTTTACCAATATCAAAATGCTTTAGTAAACATCCAGTTATTCTTTACACTGATGAAAAAAATGACTACAATGATACTACAATAATGAAAATCTGCTCTAACTGTAAAAATAAATAAGTTGCTCTTGACACATGAAAGGGCCAAGCATGCAGCCCACAACAAGGTGTAAAGTTTAACCGTATCATATTTAACAAACCGTTTACTGATCATTATATGTAGTTCAGCTCACATGGATAATTGAATATTAATCAGATGATGTCATTACGCTGCTGTGCCGTCAGCCAATCGTTGCATTGCTGATCATGATTTCAAGGATCGATAGATCTGTCCTTCACAACACATGCAGCGATCTCAGATCAGTTCATCCAGACATTTTAATCTGATCACGAACTTGTTTGAAGAACCAAATTAGCGAGAGATCAGTTATCAATATGAACAGATCCAGGATCAGCCAAATCATCTTAGATTATTTAAGCGAGGTATACGAAGAACGTACCCCTGGTGTGAACACAGCATAATAATACTGACCTTAAATTTTTTTTTTTTTTTAAACTAAAAACTGCTTTTATAATAGCCGAAAATAAACAAATAAGACTTTCTTTAGAAGAAAAAATATTTTCTGATATAATGTGAAAAATTCCTTGCTCTGTTAAACATCATTTGGAAAACATTGGGGGAAAAAATTCACAGGAGGGCTTCTTTTTTTGTTTGAAAAGCATTACCTTAAGCATTAACCTATTATTATAAGAGGACAAAACTAAAGTTTCTCTATCTTTTCAACCTTTTTAACCATTTTAAAAATACTGTATAATGTAATACAAGATTCATCAGTTACCGTGCTATAAAAGCATTTGACACCATCACATGCCTAAGACACCATTGAATCATTGTAATGTAATCTTTGTGCCTCAATAGGCCTTAAACTGTGGCGTTTGACAGGTAAGAAAATGAAACCGTAATTACAGCATGAGACTAACTGTGAAAAGGTATGACAGAGCATGTCCTGCTGTCTTCTTTTGATAGATTTGTTTTCTGTAGCATGATGGCACTTGCTTAAAGCTTTTGTCAGAGACGCTTCAGCACCTTTGGCATCATCTCTTTTATTTTGGGCAAGAAGCCTGAAATGAGAGATTGATAGGTATGGAGGTCTGTCCCAAAGAGATGAGCGAAGCCTTGTCCTCACCTGTCTTGTCATCGTAAAAATGCATTAATGTCACGTCAAGACACGAGCCACCGGAGAGAGTTATTTATTTTTACTCTCAGGATGAGACGTTCTGACAAAGTTTATGTGCTTTTTTAAAAAATTTTATCACGATTATCATCCCGTTTCACTTCCCTCGTGAAAAACAAATGCACTTTAGCATACTTATAAACACTTTTTATGAGCATAACTTTCTGTAAAACAGAACCAACACAAAATATGATTATATCACCCCAATTTTATCCTCCTTATACTGGCTGCCTGTTAAGTTTCGTATTGAATTTAAAATATTACTTCTCACCTATAAAGCTTCAAATAATCTAGCTTCTGTTTATCTAACCAACCTTCTGTCTCGGTACAATCCAACCCGCTCTTTAGGATCTCAAAACTCAGGGCTACTTGTAGTACCTAGAATAGCAAAGTCGAGTAAAGGAGGTTGAGTCTTCTCATTTATGGCTCCCAAACTCTGGAATAGCTTTCCTGATAATGTCCGAGGCTCAGACACACTCTCCTAATTCAAAACTAGATTAAAAACCTATCTGTTTAGTAAAGCTTCCACTCAGTGCATCACTTAGCTGTTTGATACATGAATGATATAGCGATGAGATAATCCCAAGGTTTCATATACTGGACCAGGTTGTATCCTGAGCAGCTGCTGCGGTGGACGTTGAAAAATTTGTAAATTTGTTGGTTTTAAAGTGATTAGTTGACCTTACTTTAAAATAGAAATGAGTAAACCCACTGCTTTTAAAGCAATTAGTTGACTTTACCTAAAAAGTATGCCGTACCTGTTGCTTTAAAAGCAATTAGTTGACTTTAAAAGTGATTAGTTGACTGTACTTTTAAAAAGTTAAGTTTGTTGCTTAAGTGAGTTGTTGATTTTATTTTTTTAAAGGTGAGTAAACCCCTTACTTTTAAATCAGTTTGTTTGTTTTACTTAAAGAATGAGTAAACTTGTTTGTTTCAAAGTGATTAATTGACCTTAGTTTAAAAAAAGTGGTAAACCTGTTGCTTTTTAAAATTATTAGTTCACTTTACTTAAAAAGGTGAGTAAACCTGTTGCTTTTAAAGGGATTAGTTGACTTTATATTACTTTAAGAGAGTAAACCTGTTGCTTTTAAAGGGATTAGTTGACTTTATATTACTTTAAGTGAGTAAACCTGTTGCTTTTTAAGGGATTAGTTGACTTTATATTATTTTAAGTGAGTAAACCTGTTGCTTTTTAAGGGATTAGTTGACTTTATATTATTTTAAGAGAGTAAACCTGTTGCTTTTTAAGGGATTAGTTGACTTTATATTATTTTAAGAGAGTAAACCTGTTGCTTTTAAAGGGATTAGTTGACTTTATATTACTTTAAGTGAGTAAACCTGCTGCTTTTAAAGCGATTAGTTGACTTTATATTACTTTAAGAGAGTAAACCTGTTGCTTTTTAAGGGATTAGTTTACTTTATATTATTTTAAGTGAGTAAACCTGTTGCTTTTAAAGGGATTCATTTACTGAAAAGGTGAGCAAACTTGTTGCTTTTAAAATGATTAGTTGACTTTACTTAAAAAAATGATTAAACCAGTTGCTTTTAAAATAATTAATTGACTTTACATTTACATTTAGTCATTTAGCAGACGCTTTTATCCAAAGCGACTTACAAATGAGGACAAGGAAGCAACTTACACAACTATAAGAGCAACAATGAATAAGTGCTGTAGGCAAGTTTCAGGTCTGTAAAGTCTAAGAAGGAAAGTATTAGTAAATTGTTTTTTTTATTTTTATTTTATTTTTTTTTTACAGTTAGTGGTATATCTAGAGAGGCAATTGCAGATTAGGAAGTGAAGTGGAGACTAAATAGTTGAGTTTTTAGTTTTTTTTAGTTTACTTAAGTATTACTTTACTTAAGTAAACTAATTGCTTTTAAATCAACTAGTTAACTTTACTTTTCAAAAGTCAGTAAATACATTGGTGTAAAATAATGCATGTAAATGAACTATGTGCATAATTATAAAAATTAAGTCAACTTAACAGCTTTGAGTAAAGTTAAAATGACGCATTTAAGGAAACATATTTTCTCGTTATTTTTTTTTTTTAAATAAAGTAACTAATTGCTTTTTACACTGTCTCTACTATAAAATTACAACAAACAACAAGTCCTCTATACAAAAAAATAAGCCTGCAGAAATAAATCTGCCACAACAAGTTTAAAAGAGTTTGTCCCCTGAACTCTACCAGCTCATTAATGAGCAGTAAAATAAATGGCTTAAACACATCCACAATCTGAGTTTACTGTACAACACTGTAGATTAGCCTTCACTGTAATATTTGTCTCTGAAGGGAGTCTGGTCGAGATCAGTATATACACAAAAGCAATCAGCGCAGAACATTTCTAATAACAACGTTCAAGTGGTTTCGCGATAAAACAAACTTAATCACCCTTGACTACATGCACTTTTCAAGCATGACTGTTTCTCTTTGCTATGGAAACAGGTCATTTCTCCATCACATAACATGTGGATCTGAGAAATCTTTAGCTGCATGAAGCTTGAGAAGTTGTTTGCTTGCAGGATCTGTCAAATCTTTTAGATATCAGCTTTAATACACTGTAATCGACTGGAAAGAGGAAATATTGAATCAAACTCAAATTGTCGGGGGGTGGGGGGATGGGGGGGCTCATATCAGTGACTGACAATTCATAGGAGGGCCGCTTTTACATTTAAGTCCAACAAAAAAGTGAAACTGGCGTAATTGATGCACTCATACATTCTTCCCCAGAGAATATGCAGTCACAGCTCCTTCTATTTGTTTCTTGTACATATAAGGACTAGTTTAAATTGCTTTGAAAATATTACAATTTAATAATAGGTAAAATTTAATAATAATAATAATATTAATAATAATTATTTTAATTATTATTATTATTATTATTTATTATTATTGTTATTATCATCATCATCATCATTATTATTATTATTATTATTATTATTATTATTTATTATAATTATTATTTATTATTATTATTGTTGTTATTATCATCATCATCATCATCATCATCATCATTATTATTATTTATTTATTATTATTATTATTATTATTATTATTATTATTATTATTATTTATTATAATTATTATTTATTATTATTATTGTTGTTATTATCATCATCATCATCATCATTATTATTATTATTATTATTATTATTATTATTATTATTCTGTCCCAATCAATTGTTGCTCAACCAAAAGTTTAACAGATAGCACAATAACAGCAGAAAGCAGATTGGGTAACTTTAGTGTCTTTACTGACAATTGTTCTTCCCAATATCTTTCTTTTTTTTGTATATATTGATATATACAGCATATATCACTTTTACACGTTTAATTCAACCAGCAGTCTAATTTTACTAATGCACATTTTTATACAAATTTTAATATGCATATGAGGAAAATCTATTAATGAGACCATTTAAATCGAATATTAGCTAAATTATCATATTTACACCAACATCATAACATGTAAGCCATGGAGATGTGTTTGCACAACACAACACAGGCGGTATACAACTAATTATAATCAAATGACCCTTGAATGTTTTCAAAAATACAGCTTACGTAAAAATGTGCGTTACTTTTGACCGCACTCTGAGAGTAACTGAATGTAACCTGAATATATAGTGCAGTACTACATAAGTGTTCAGTACATGGTGGGTCAAAACCCCAAGTGGATACGCCACTGCATAACATTGATAATTCAGAATTATATATTATATTATATATTATATTATATTTTTCATTATATTTCTGACATCAGTTGCGGGCCGAAAGAAGGGGGGGAGGGGGGATGAGGGGGGGGGGGGGTGGTAGGGGGTTGGCAGTTTGAGACCCCTTTCTTTTAATTTTTCATTTATTTGTAAACTTGCTGTTTTCATTTCTTCATTTCTTTTTCAGAGGATGTTTGTTTTTAATTAATTTTATTTAATTTATTAAATTTATATTTTATTGTATTTTGAGGGGACAGTGGGAAAATAAGACAACTAAGACAGTCTGTATTTTTTGTCCTATTCTGTAATATATACTACTATGTATAGTCTTGTTAAATACCAATTTAAAAACAAACAAAAAAGAAAGAAATGTGTCATATTTCAAACTAAAAGTGGGCCAAAATCGATAAGAACTGGGTCAAGTTGTCCATTTTTTTTTAAATAGCTGAAGAGACATTAGAAGCAGCTTCTCCACCAGACTATAAAAAGAAATGCAGACAAATCTATAATTTTCAGCAAAAAAATCTTTATTTTCAGAACTAATGCCAGGTTCGGTATACATGATACTATCCAATTTTGACACAATCCCTTTGACAGGGGACATTCATAAATGACAGTGGGCATCAGGATGCAGAATCAATCTCGTATAGTGTGTCATGGTGGACAATAAATGGCGCCACATCTAGGACACAATTTTTGTCACATCTCTGACATTAACTAATAGCAGCGGCATCTAAACGGTTGTAAAGCCTGAAAATAAAGTGTGTGAGCTGCAATAGTTTAATAATTATGCAATTAAAGGCAGTTTGTGTTATTACTTTCAGTGGTTGTTATCTGGGAATAACTTATCATGGAATGCCGTGACCAGTCAGAATCAAGTAATCCAGACAAACGCTTAGTCAAATTGCAATTCCTTGCAAATGTCAACCTTACCATGAAAAAAAAAATGTAGCTTAGGACCAAAATACCAAAATTCTATGGGGTTTTTTGTGTGTAAGCAAGTATTTTTATTTTATTTTAGGTGAATTCATTTTTTATGAATAAATAAATCATAACGAATTCATTATTTGTAGCCTACTGTTTCAACTATCTGACCCGCATGGTCTTTGTTTTACCCATAAACAAATCATAAGTCCAAATATTGTTTTGTTTTCAAGTCAAGTTGAGTTTTTTCTTAAAACAAGCAAAGTTATCTGTCAATAGGGAAAGTAGAAACGGCTTGTAGATATTTGGGCTAGAAACAAGACCAAAATTGTTTTCCGTACAAATAATTACATGCAATTAATCTTTGTTAAACCTCAAACATGATCATTTTTTTTTATTTATTTATTTTTTTTTAATTATGCAATTAATGGCAGTTTGTGTTATTACTTTCAGTGGTTGTTATCTGGGAATAACTTACCATGGAATGCCATGACCAGTCAGAATCAAGTATTCCAGACATACGTTAAATCAAATAGCAATTCCTTGCAAATGTCAACCTTGCCATGAAAAAAAAAATGTAGTTTAGTACCAAAATAGCAAAACCATTTCTATGGAGTTTTTTTTTTTTTTGTGTGTAAGCAAGTATTTTGTTATGAATGTCTCTGTCAATGTATTCAAGCAATTATATTTGATTCACCAAAGTCACACACTCTGTCACATCCATTACAGAGAGATATCACATCCATAACAAAGCCTTTTCCTTATAAATGCAAAAGTGTAAAATAAAATAAAAATCTATTATGTTTGTTCTGTGAGACAACTCTCATCCTTTTGATTAGCTGTATTTCTTTTGGGTTGTGCTGTTTAATTCACAGAATTCATACAAAGTATGTTGTACAGTATATGGTAAACTCGCAGACTTTTTTGCATGCATCCATAATGCATGTTTATTTCCTTGTTTAAAATATAAAACAGGTTTACAGGTTGATATTTTTTAAGTTTATCCCATAATTTGGAAAATATAAACATATTAGGGCTAGGGTTGGGCGATGCCGACCAATTTGGCATCGTTCAATGTCTAATGTGAAACATCGACGGCATCGTCGTCATAGGCGGAGGTGAATTCATTATTTTTGAATAATTAAATCAGAACAAATTCATTATTTGTAGCCTACCATTTCAACTACCTGACCCACATGGTCTTTGTTTTACCCATAAACAAATCATAAATAAATGAAGATAAGTTGAAAAAGTGATTGACAGGTGGTAATTTGTGTAACTTTATTTATTTATGATTTGGTTATGGGTAAAACAAAGACCATGTAGGTCAGGTAGTTGAAACGGTAGGCTACGAATAATTAATGTGTTATGAATTAATCAATTGTTCATAACTAATTAATTCACTGCTGCCTACAACAATGTCATAGTCCATCGCGATGTTTCACATTAGACATGGTATGGTGCTAAATTGTTCAACATCGCCCAACCCTAATTCTGACTCCACATTGCAGATCTTGCGATGTGGATATTGCAAATGCACACACTGCAATATCGATGCTGAAACGATATATTGTGCAGCACTAAAACGGATGTTTCAATATAATGTTAACATATATTTTTGAATTTATGTTTACTGCAAATGTCACATCCATAACGCTGGTATGGCACACTATATCTTACTGGACTGAACCCTTCTCTCAAATACTGACGCCCCATTCACATGGGGCCTTAGCGTCAATGCTTGACAGAGGGTGTGTCTGAAGTTGGGGCTGGCGCGATCATCATAGCAGCGTCAGCCAATGAAATTAGTCAGCAATAGGCCACTGTCTGAGCTGATGTATTTGCATACAGAGATCTGATTGGCTAATGCTTCCATCGGCGCTTAAAAAGCTGAGCAAGTCCTACAATCAACAATGCAGTTCGGTAATGCCTGTGGTCACCCATTCAAAGTGAATGAGAAGTGTTGAAGTGTGGGGTCAAGATGCCGAAGAAAAGTGAGGAAATAAAGATCCAAAGAATTACACTAAAGAAGCACCCATGAGTTGATGTAAAAATGTGACGTAAGGCCAATTTAATTAGCAGTATTCTGTCTGTTTAACTTCTCAAACATCCCTACTTTAAATTCAGCCTTAAAGTATATCTGCACAATCCCTTTTACTTTTTTTCAGCTGTATCGACTAAAACGGCTTTATCTGTCCAAACAGAGCATGTATTATCTACAGTAAAAGGCCTACTAGTGCTGACGCAGTTTTTCCATGGCCTGGTTTGTTTAGCTAAACCTCCGAAAAGGGTCTGAAGCTGTCGCTCGACCTACATTCCCTCAAACCAGACCCCGTGCTGAGCCTAAACACTGGACTAAATCTTCCCTGCAGAACCTAAACAAATACACTTTGGGGTTACCGGTGTTTCCAAGAATGGACGTTTTACAGGAGAAACATCTGATCAACATATTATATGCTTCACTTTGTGCTCACTTGAGATATTGCAACAGTGGGAAGGTGGGCAAAGGAATTTGTTTGACCACCCGGGTGGTTATCTTCAGGTTTTTCCATTATACATTCATTTTGTGAATGAACTCGCTCATTAATATCTGCATTTACCTCAGCATTTTGTAAAATGGAAAATATATTTGCCTTAAATTAATTTACTTTCTTGTCGGCTTAGTCCCTTTATTAATCCGGGGTTGCCACAGCGGAATGAACCGCCAACTTATCCAGCAAGTTTTTACGTAGAGGATGCCCTTCCAGCCGCAACCCACTGCGCCACCGTGTCGCCTTTGGCGTCGAATAGTGCATGAGTAATTTGGGACGCACCTAATGGTTTTAACATTTTTCAGATTATTTAGTTTTGTGTTTAACAGAGGAAAGAAACTTGTAGTGGTTCGTTTGCCCAGTAAATGAGCATTGTTTTTGGGTGAACTATCCCTTTAAGTAAGGACAGGCTCTAATAAATTAAGCATCGTGCTTTATTAACCCTTAATTACACACTCCAATAAACACAAGCCTATTGAAGAAGGATGGCAACCAAGCTGAAATAAACAGTGTTTATGAGTGAAAATGAGACCTTGTTTTGAGATTTTCATCAAAGCTTTTTTTCCCCAACAACTGCTTGTTAAAAATCAGTCAAGTAAGCTATTATTCATCAGGCTATTTATCGATTCAATGTGTAGTAGTGTGTGTTGACTGAATCTTTTGCAGTACATTGGCTGTGATTGATGCATTCGGGCAATGGATGTTGCTGCTGAATAATGCATCACATTAGGTGTTAGCCTGCAATCAGGGACTTAAGATTATAAAGAGCTTCTGTTCACAAATCAAGACAGTGAGAAGTGTGTGTGTGTGTGTGTGTGTGTGTGTGTGTGTGTGTGTGTGTGTGTGTGTGTGTGTGTACAGTGAGCCATGCTGAGTGATTCAAAAGGGTCCATCTTTTACTGAGCTTGACACAACCTGTAATAGAATTTTCAAGTAAGCTCCATGCTACGTATTTTTGTGCAACTTTCAAATGTTAGAGTTTGACCCAAGGTCTGTGCGTACAGTATGTTAATGATGCATCACATGTTATGATCGCATGACTTTCAGAGTCTCAGGGGTGATGTATACATTTCTCTTGCAGATATCATCGCTTTTGTTTAAAAATTGTGGAAATATATCGTTTTTATTTGAATATGCATTTATCTTCAGCTTGTTGGTCTTAAAGGTCATTCACTGGGCATAGCTGCTCCTGCACTTGACCTGCAGATTAATTGTGATTTGTTAAGTTTATATAAATTAAATTTATGAAAAACAGTTTTACAGTCAGGACTGCTTTTTAAAGTGGGCAAGTAGTTTTGTTTGTAGTCAAATCTATCTATCTATCTATCTATCTATCTATCTATCTATCTATCTATCT
>NC_141027.1:76587500-76612500 GCF_052040795.2 Danio rerio
AAATTTCACAGGAGGGCTAATAATTTTTAGATCAACTGTAAGTGAAATGAACCAAAAACACCCAAAAGATCAGATTGGGGTTCAAATATGACATGCATTTTAATTAAATCCATTAATGTTTCATAAAACCTAAACCTCGTCATTGTCTGTAGTGCATTAACAGCAGGTTTCTGTCATCGCTGGGCCAGTAATTGAAGATAATGACAAGTACAGGTGACTACAAAGTGAAGCCACCTCTAATGCTGAAAGTCATCTCTGCCTGCAGGCGAGGGAACTTACAAGGGTTCACCATATGCCATATCAATCATTGCTACTATTTATAGATCGCAGAGCCGTCACTGGAATACAAAAATGTCTAAAGTAGGTTACCTTCAGAGAGCATGATCTGGTGCAAAACTGACCGAGGAATAACCCATGGGTCAAAGTCTTGTTTGCTATTTCATGGTGGTATGATGGTGGCATGCATTACCATGTTTGAGGTAAAACAATTTTATTAAAATAAAAATGTTACAAATAAATAAAAAAATAAATGAATAAATTAAAAAAAAATGTATGAATAAATGTTTTAAATGCAATCGTTCAAAACAATAAAGTATATAAATATACTAACTTTAGTTAACCTGTTAGCCAGCACTCAGTTTTGAAGATTTACACCTACCAAACTTATGTATAGATATAACTAAATTAAACTAAATAAAAATAATATACAATACTAAACTAAAAATAAAAATAAATAAAAAACTAAAAGCTAAATTAAGCTAAATAAAATATAAAAACATAAAATACTAAACCAAAAATAAAAATAAAACCAAATAAAAAACAAAAAACTAAACTAAATTAAATTAAATAAACTAAAATAAACTAAAATTAAACAAAAAATAATAATAAAAAATACTAAACTAAAATAAATTCAATTAATTAAAAATAATTAAAATACTAAACTAAAAAACTAAATAAAAAATAAAAGTTTATTTAATTAAAATTAAATAAAATACTGAAATTAAATTAAATTAAACTAAATTACAATAATATAAAATACTAAACAACAAAAATAAAACTAAATTAAAAACTAAATTTAAATTTAAATTAAATAATTTATTACACAAAAATTAACAAAAATGTATTAGATTTATCAAAAATAAATAAAATACTAAACTAAAATAAACGAAAATTAAATTAAATTAAAAACAATATACAAGAAATTAAGTAAACTTAACAAAATAAAAACTTAAAACAAAACAATTATTTAATTAAATTTAAATAAAATAATAAAACAAAATAAATTAAGCTAAATAAAAATACTAAGCTAAAAATAAAACTAAATAAAAAAACTAAAAACTAAATTAAACTAAATAAAAATAATGCAAAACACTAAAATAAAAAATAAAATAAAATAAATTATATTAAAAAAATAAATAAAATGCTAAACAAAAATTTTATTAAATTAAAAATAATATTAAATAATACACTAAAAATAAAACCAAATAAAAACTAAACAAAGTTTAATTTAAATCAAATAAAATACTGAACTAAAATAAATAAAACAAAAAATCATTTTAAATACTAAACTAAAAATTAAACAAAAAAAATACTAAATACTAAACTAAACAAAAAAACTAAATACTAAAATAAAAGTAATTATTAAAAATTATATAAAATACTAAACTAAAACAATAAAAAACAAATATATAACAAACTTCCATAGGTTTAAAAAAATTCCCTTTATTTTTCAGGAAAAAAGACTCTGCTTGTTTGAATAAAAATACAGGTTTACCGTGAACTAATTTAATTTCTCAATAAAAAGGGTGTCACAAAAAAAATGTACATTTTTTAAACTGTTGACCGTAACAGTTGATAATAACAAACAATTGTTCTAGTGAAACAAATCAGCATATTATAATGAGCAGCATTTTAAAATAATAAATATTTTTGTTAAAAATGATCAATAAATGCACAGCCAAGAATGAGAAACGTCTCTCGAAAACACACATAATACATTGACCTATGGTGTGTTTTATATATTATTAGATTATATAATGCACTTTACACAAGCATTTCCTACATGTCAAATAAAAGCATGTTTACAAGGTCAACATCAAGGTGAACGGTCATGTCAGCAGTCAGCTCTACTGTACGTGTGATGGGGTCACAGATGAAGCTCAGTGTCAAGTTTTCTGAAGACATGTTGTGTAACAGATCACATGACGAGGACAAAGCATCCTGTCAATCAAGTGGCTACTGTGTCAACAGGCCCATTTCAAGCCAGCCCATTCAGGGCTAATGCTTGGCCAACAGCCACGCTAAAACTGCTAATACCATCCATCATCTCCACTTCATCCCCTCCAGAGAGAGAACAAACGGACGGCCACCATATGAGGCCATTGGAGCTAATGGAAAATTCATTAGCTAAGTCCTCCAGCAGACAGCAGCTAATGTTCACCAGGCTGAGTTTAAACTACAGCGCTAATTGCGGTGACAGTAACGCTACTGATCTCTGCTGGGCTTTCGGCAGCTGCATTATGTTAAAATAATGATCGTTTGCTGTCTTATTTGTTGTCAGCAGCATATTTAAGCGGATCTGTCGGAGAAAAGACATGTGTGCGCATGGTTTTAAGAGACAATAAATATAAATTAAATAAAATCTAAAACTAACAAAGATAATAACAAAATTCTTTAAATATTTTTCAAAATGTATGTAGTCAAGATAAAAAAATAAAAATTCAGAAAGCCAACATACAGTGCATCCGGAAAATCTAAATAGTGCTTCAGTTTTCCCACATGTTTTAATGTTACAGCCTTATTCCAAAATGGATTAAATTAATTTATTTCCTAAACATTCCACAAAACCCCATAATGTCAATGTGAACAAAGAGTTTTTAAAATTGTTGGAAATTTATTAAAAATAAACAAAAGCTGAAAAATCACATGTACATCAGTATTCACAGCCTTTGCTCAATACTTTGTTGATGCACCTTTGGCAGAAATAAAAGCCTCAAGTCTTTCTGAATATGATGCTGCAAGCTTGGCACACCTGTCTTTGGGAATTTTTGCCCATTCCTCTTTGCAGTACCTCTCCAGCTCTATCAGGTTGGATGGGACGCAACAGTGCACAGCCATTTTCAGATCTCTCCAGAGATGTTCAATAGGATTTAGATCTGGGCTCTGGCTGGGCCACTCAAGGACATTCACTGAATTGTTGTAAAGCCACTCCATTGATATTTTGGCGGTGTGCTTTGGGTCATTGTCCTGCTGGAAGATGAACCATCACTCCAGTCTGAGGTGAAGTGCACTCTTAAGCAGGTTTTCATTCAGGATGTCTCGGTACATTGCTGCATTCATCTTTCCCTCTATCCTGACTAGTCTTCCAGTTGCTGCTAAAAAAAAAAAAATCCCCACAGCATAATGCCGCCACCACCATGCTTTACTATAGGGAAGGTATTAGCCTGGTGATGAGCAGTGCCTGTTTTATTCCAAACGTATTGCCTTGCATTCACTGCAAAGAGTTCAATTTTAGTCTCATCAGACTAGTTTTGTTTCTGATGGTCTGAGGGTCCCTCAGATGCCTTTTGGCAAATTCCAGGTGGGAAGTGTCTTCCGTCTGGCCACTCTACCATACAGGCATAATTGGTGGATTGCTCCACAGATGGTTGTCCTTCTGTAAGGTTCTCCTCTCTCCACAGAAGAACACTGGAGCTCAGACAGAGTGACCATCAGGTTATTGATCACCTTCCTGACTAAGGCCCTTCTTCCCTGATCACTCAGCTTAGATGGCCGGCCAGCTCTAGGAAGAGTCCTGGTGGTTTTAAACATCCTCCACTTACGGATGATGGAGGCCGCTGTGCTCACTGGAACTTTCAGAGCAGCAGAAATGTTTCTGTAACCTTCCCCAGCCTTGTGCCTCGAGACAATCCTGTCTCAGAGGTCTACAGACAAATCCTTTGTCCTCATGCTTGGTTTGTGCTTTGACATGCACTGTCAACCCTGGGACCTTATATAGACAGGTGTATGCCTTTTCAAATCCAATCTGCTGAACTGACCACAGGTGAACTCCAATGAAGCTGCTGAAACATCTCAAGAATGATCAGTGAAGACAGAGTGTACCTGATCTCAATTTAGAGATTCACAGCAAAGATTGTGAATACTGATGTACATCTGATTTTACAGGGGTTTTATTTTTAATAAATTTGCAACAATTTTAAAAACTCAAAAGAAAGTGTTATATTAATGCAAACACACAACACTGTCATCAAAACAAATGCATGCTACTTTTTATTTAGTAGCTGAAATTATTAAAATAATCCCCTGCAAAAGGGGACCTTTTACTTGCCCTTGGTTTTCAATACTGTGTGTGGTTTCCTGATGATCTTCTGCTTTGTGATGGTTGTTTAGGAGTCTCTTGTTTGTTTGGAACAGTTAAATTGACTGCTGCTCTCCTGCATTTCTTCAGTTGTCCAGCATCATCTGCATATCTGAACCCTTTCCAGCATCTTCTGTATGATTATGAGATTCATCTTTTCACGCTAAGGATGATTAAGGGACTACAATAAACACTATTGATAAAAAAAGGTTTAAACCCTCACTGATGCTCCAGAAAAAAGAAAAAAAAACGGAAATATTAAAAACTGGGGGGTGAAAACTTTTAAACAGGATGAGAATAATTTTTCTTTATTCATTCATTAATTTTCTTTTCGGCTTAGTCCCTTTATTAATCAAGGGTTGCCACAGTGGAATGAACCGACAACTTATCCAGCATATTTTTTGACGCAGTGGATGCCCTTTTTAGCTACAACCCAGTATTGGAAAACCCCCATACACTCCCATTCACACCCACATACACTACGGCCAATTTAACTTACCCAATTCAACTATAGCGCATGTGTTTGGACTGTGGGGGAAACCAGAGCATCCAGAGGAAACCCATGTAAACAAGGGGAGAACATGCAAACTCCACACAGAAGAGCCAACTGACCCAGCCGGGGCTCGAACCAGCAATCTTTTTACTGTAAGGCGACAATGCTAACCACTAAGCCACCATGCTGCCCCAAATTCAGACTTAGCATTGCATGTTGCGATGCGAGCATTGCGAATGTGCACATTGCGATATTAATGCTGACACGAAGTATTCTTATTGCAATGTTATCCAGCATTGTACGTTTCCCCTGGAGCACAGTGTGCCTTCTCCGAGTTTTTAGATGTGATCCAGTCCCGGTGGCACTTGATTAATATCAGTATTTTCAGTGGCTTGTCTGCCTCTTAGAGCTCTTCGGGATGATGAATGGCCTCTGTGTACAGATTAAGCTCAGCAGCACAGGATGAATAAATGATGACGCTGTGAATATGGAGATATCTCTGGCAACCGCTGTCAATAGGTTCCATTGACTTTGATAAAGTAAATCAGTGATTGGTAATAAACTGAGGTGCTTCAGTTGCGCACTTCATAATATCGATGCCATATTATTTACTTTTGGAATACTTTGTGAATATGATCAATCCTTACCTGTTCAGATTATTTAAGTGCGTAATGTTGATGATGAAGAAGAAAACAGCCAGGCCTCATTGGAGGGAAAAAACAAAAAGTAAAATACATTGCTCCGGGTACGTTTTATTGCACGCTTCAGAAGACAAATCCACTAGGGGGCGCTGTCTACATTTGTGCGAATCTGAATTTTGTTAATTGGGATATATTTTGTTGTATGCTAAAAGGGCGGCACGATGGCTTAGTAATCAGCACTGTCACCTAACAGTAGAGGTCTGTATACCACGGGAGCCGCGGGACCCGACCAGATTTCTTGCAGTGTGGGAATAAATTACAGAATAAATCGTGGGAGCGGTCGGTAATTGGTGTAATTTGAACGGGAGCGGGCGGTCTAACAATATCGCTCCCGACTCCAGAGCGAGCGAGCACACGTATTAGCTTGTTTGTTCCTGTCTATGTGTGTGTATGTGTGTGAATGAGAGAGAAAGCGTGATGCTGTGCGTCGTTAGCTTGGTTTTGTCTATGTGTGTGTATGTGGGTTGAATGAGTGAGAGCGTGATGCTGTGTGTCTATGTGTGTGTGTGTTTATACAGGCAGTTTGTTATAGGCTGTCTGGACTCTGTATCATGTAGCTGGGTGGTTTTTGGTCTTGCTCCTCTGTTCGTGAACACCCCCCCCCCCATCCCCTTTTGTGGGAACGGTCGCAGTGGGTGGAAAACAGTGCGGGTCAGACAACGGGACAACAAATGCTGAATATAAGCGGAAATGGTTCGGGTTCGGATTAAAACCTGGTGGGAGGGAGCGGGATTAAAAGTTTAGTCCCACACAGATCTCTACCTCACAGCAAGAAGGTCATTGGTTCGAGTCCCGGCTGGACCTGTTGGCATTTCTGTGTATATTTTGTATGTTCTCCCCGCACTGGCGTGGGTTTCCTCCAAGTGCTCCGGTTTCCCCCACAGTCCAAAGACATGCGGTCGTACAGTATTGGCAAAAAAAGGGCCTTGAATTAAAATAAACGGTTTTAAGTGAAGTTTATTTATAAACAAATTTCCAGAGGATCACGTGCTTATGATTGTTCACAGCTGTTTCAGCTTTAGTTAATGGTGAATTATAATATCAGACGATCCTTAACTCACTATAAATAACCAGACTTTTCTCATTTCAATATCTTCGTCTTGAAGAAACCCCCCCCCACCCAACCCTACTTTCAAACAGTACAGTGGCCAGTGATTAGCGTTATTGCCTCACAGCAAGAATGCCCCTGGTTTAATTCCCTTCCTAACCAGGCGACATTACTGTGCGGAGTTTGCTCATCTCCCCGTGATCGCATGGCTTTTTCCCAGGTCCTCTGGTTTCCTATCACAGTTCAAAAACAAGCACCCTAACCAATGAATCCAAAATATTTTAGCCAAGCTCTGAGTACACCTTCTCAGCATCCATATCTGACACTTTGCTACAATAAGCAGGAGGGGGAGTCATCGAGATCTACCTGAGTTCAAACTCCCCTCTCGCCCTGCAACGGGAGGGAGCCCAGGGCTCGAGGATCTTGTAAGCTCAGGGCTCTCTCCTGGGACAGCACGCCAAACTAGCTTTATTATCAATCATCAGCTAAGTGTGAACTCTTGAAATGTATTTATGGAGTAAACAAATCTGTAAAATGACACATGAAATCTACTCCTAAAGCAAAACTAGCTACAAATTACTCCCTTGTGCATTAATTATTGTAAATATAGTTCTATTCAGATGTTTCATAGGGTAAACAAGTAAACTTAAAATGTGTAAACTAAAAACAACCCATGTGTTTGTTGAGTATGGAACTCTGCATAATGAAATATTACTGCTGTGGATATTATTAAGATACTGTAATTGTGCCTTTTAGATGATTTAGATGATGAATGACTGACTTTATGCCAATTTATGCATTAAATATGTTCTTCTTTCTACTTTTGTGCACTGCAGCGTCTGAAAATACACTACTGCTGTAAAATACAGTATGACAGAATCAGTGAGAGTAGACTGTGGACACATTAGAAATCTGTCATTGCCCTCTGCTGGACAAAACGGGCTCCAAAATACAGTATCACCTAAAAAGGGACTTTAGATTTTTGATGAAACTGAATTTGAGCTCTAACCATAAAATACAGCAGGATGATATCTTAGTCAATCACTAAGAATGATCATAAAGCTTTATAGGACTCAATTAGAATCAACCATACAGATTTTTTGTTTGTTTAAATAATGCTTATATTTATGTGTGAACTGAATGCAATGTTTTTATGCCACTGCATGCATGCTAATTGCATTTAAATGTATTCATTAAAATGTATTATAAATACAGTAAAACTTACAGTGATTATATATCAGGTTTAGCAGGTTTTAAAATAAGGTTAAAGCGTATTGCTGCCTATATTAGCAAGATTTCATGCTAGACTAAATGTTTGTTTTATTTCTGTCTCTATTTATTTTTCATAAATTTCTACACTAAAACAAAAGTGGACTCAACTTAAAATTGCAAGGCTTTTTGAGTTGACTCAACTTAAAGTGAAGTGCAGTCCTTGTGATAAAAGTTAAGTCAACTCAAACAAATCTGTGCAGCAAGTTGCCTTTTAAGTTGAGTCATTTTTTTTTTTTTTACATTTGTTATGAACTTGCAACTAAATACATTCATTAATTTCCTTCGACTTGGTCCCTTATCTATCAGGGGTAGCCACAGTGTAATGAACCGCCAACTATTCTGGTATGTTTTACAAAGCGGTTGTCCTTCCAGCTGCAACCCAGTACTGGGAAACACCCATACACTCTCACATTCACACACATACACCACGGCCAATTTTGTTTACCCAATTCACTCATAGCGCATGTGTTTGGACTGTGGGGGAAACCCATGCCAACACAAGGAGAACATGCAAACTCCACACAGAAATGCCAAATGACTCAGCCGGAGCTCGAATCAGTGACCTTCTTGCTGTGTCGCAACTGTGCCGCCCCAACTAAATGCATTAGCATTTTATTATTATATTTTATCATCGATATGAATCTGAAATATATAATACACAAAAAGTTTATCTGGCAGCTTTTAAGAATAAATATTCACATTTTTTTTAATTTATAAAAATTATTAATTGACTGAGGTATGATTGCATAATCTAAGTCAGGGGTGTCAAACTCAATTCCTGGAGGGCCGAAGCCCTGCACAGTTTAGTTCCAACCCTGCTCCAACACACTTACCTGTAGGTTTCAAACAAGCCTGAAGGACTCAATTAGTTTGATCAGGTGTGTTTAGTTAGGGTTGGAACTAAACTGTGCAGAGCTGCGGCCCTTTTGGAACTGAGTTTGACACCTGTGATCTAAGTGGTAGAACAAAATGTATGACTATCCAGAAAGTAATGTTGACTAACAACAGGCCTCAATCCCTATTATAGATATTCTCAAAGTGAATTAGGAAACACGAGGTGAATCCGCCTTCCTTTTTCAATTTTATGTGGCTCTTCTCTTGTCTATACACTATAGTTATTTGACTGAGTGATCAGGAAACCTATGGAAATTGCTCCATCCTGTGGTCAAAACATAACAGCTGAAGTCAGAATTATTATCCCCCCTGAATTATGAGCCCTGTTTATTTTTTCTCCGTTTCCTGTTTAACGAAGAGCAGATTTTTTTTTCAACACATTTCTAAACATAATAGTTTTAATAACTCATTTCTAATAGCTGATTTATTTTATCAAATGATCTTTCGTGATTGATTTAACCTGCGAGAGTTAGTATTAATTTGTTTGTATGAGTGAGATCTCAACACTGGCACCTATTAAATGCTCCTGCTCATTCTACAGCTGGTTATCAGTCCAACACGGTAAACTACACATTGCTGTATATTATTTGTTTGTTTTGATGTCCTTGGATTGTGTTTGTGTTTGTCTGAAGCCATATAGTACTTTCACTAATGCATTTCACATTTAATCCGTCTTGAAGGTGATGCTTTTGAATGTAATTAAATAGTCAGAGCAGATTACGATGTTGCAGTGTTGAACTCATTGAGTTTGTCCATTCGATGACAGCAGCACCTGACACTCTGAAGAGCCCAGCTGTGACTGAGCCATTGTGATTACAGCGCGCGCCGCTCTCATAATAACTAATACACACGCATGCTAGGGGCATCTACTACAGCAGTTTTTCTCAACCATGTTTCTGAAGGACCACCAACACTGCATGTTTTGGATGTCTCCTTAGGCCGTGGTCACACTGCACTTTTCGCCCCAAAGACTTTAAGGCAAGCTTGGATGGTAAGTTTCTATTAAAACTCTGACTTGAGAAATCGCATCACGTGATTGCTTAAGACCAACAGAAGATCAAATCATAACCTGTATAGATATTTAAAATGTGGACCAATTGTTCACTTTTTTAATGACTAATTAACTTCTTGTTTAATTCTGCAGTCCTGTACAAATGATATTCACATGCTGAAACTCTAGTGTGTCCGCGGCATTACAGGTCTTACTGACTCTGCTTATGAGTTGATAATCTGAATAAGGTGTGTTTGGTTAAGGAGACATGGAAATGTGCAGAGCTGGTGGTCCTCCAGGAACATGGTTGAGAAACACTTTACTCATATGCACATAACCATGTTATATATATATATACACACACATTTACATACATATACACACACACACACACACACACACACACACACACACACACACACACACACACACACACACACACACACACACATATATATACAGTACAATAAGCAACAAAACAAAATGGTTTGGTCCTTTTTGTTAATTTTATAACGATTTATATTGTTTTATGATTTTATGTAGTTATTTTACTGCTTCAAGTTGAAATGAAAATTTGTTTCTAGTGCTTTTAGTGTTTAATAACCATGCAAAAATAAAATAAAATAATAAATAAATAAATAAAAACAATTAAATGAAATAATAAATAAAATAATTAATAAATAAAATAATACACAAAATAATAAATAAAATATAAAATGTATAAATTAATAAAATAAAATATTTTAATGATACATTTTTAATAATAAATTTAATATGATATATATATATATATATATATATATATATATATATATATATATATATATATATATATATTAAATTAAATTCAATTAAAATTAATGAATAAAATTTAATAAAATAAAATTTTAAAATAATAAATTAATAAAATAAATAAATGGAAAATAAAATAATAAAATGAATGAAATGAAAAGGAAATAAAATTATTAATAAAATTAAATTTAAAAATTAAATAATTTCTTTTCTAAAATGTTATAAAATTAAATTAAATTAAATAAAACCAATGTTGTGTTATTCCATATTTGACCCAATGTTGGGTTAGAACCCTGCAAGTAATCATCCATATTTTAGCTTTTATGTTTATCAAATATTATTAATAAGAAAAAGTAAATCTGCTTTACTTTCATTAGGATCCTTTCCATTACAGTTTCCACAGACGTTGCCAGAATGCTCTCATTTTAGCAAGCAACACTCGCTTGGCATGTTTATGTTTGGCTATTTGAGTTTCTTACTGTATGAAGACTGTAATCAGAAACGAGAAAAATTCAAGACAGTAACATGTAGGGCTGTGCAATATGAGGATATATATAAAAAGTCTAATTTCATATTTCGCTCTATCGCATCACAAAATACATTGTTTCTGATAATACTTATTTATAAATTATATGAATGCAATATTACACAGCATTATGGGGATGCAGACAGAGACATGAACAACAGAATCATGAGGTGAGATCTTGAACAATATTTACATTATGTTGTCCATTTGATTTAGCACTATTTATATATAAAAAAATATATATATATAAAACCTGAACCACACTGTTCCAGTTACTATGACCATTTATGTGAAGCTGCTTTGACACAATCTACATTGTAAAAGCGCTATACAAATAAAGCTGAATTGAATTGAATTGAAACTATTTATTTATTTTTAACCTGTAATCAATAGTTTTTGAAAAGTGTTTTATATTTTATTAACATTTATTATATATTTCTACATTTTTAAGTTCTTCATAAAATGAGAAATATGATCAAATAAGAGAAGATTTCTGATTATATACTTTAAAATAGGGATGCAACGATTAACCGGTTGCACTATTAGCTGCACTTTAATTCGTTATGGTTTATTAATCGTAAAAACTTCTCAACACCGTTTTTCTACACAGAACAAAACTGATGCAACTATAAGTTTGCCAACTGTGCGCTAGTTTAAAGTTCCGAGCTTCTACACAATACCCACGCACACTGGATAAGAGGACGATTTTATATAAATATATATATATACACACACACACACACACACACACACTCACACACAGAGAAATAAGTAACAAAACAAAATGGTTTGGTCCTTTTTGTAAATTTTTATAACGATTTACTGTATATTGTTTTACAATTTCATGTAGTTAGTTTACTGCTTCAAGTTTAAATGAAAATTTGTCCATATTTAACACAACATTGGGTTTTTAGTGCTTTTAGTGTTTAATAACCATGCAAAAATAAAATAAATTAAAATAGAAATAAATAGAAAATAAATAAAAATTAATTAAATTAATTAAAATAAAACTATAAAATTAAATAAAAAATAAAAAAATAAAAATAAAATAAAATTAAAAAAAAAAAATATTTTATTAATAAATAAAATAAAAATTTTTATATTTTTTAAATAAAATAATAAAATAAAATAACGAATAAAATAACAAATACCATAATAAAAAATGAAATATATATTTTAAATTAAATAAAATGAATAAAATTAAATTAAAACCAAATGTTGTGTTATTCCATATTTGACCCAAAAATAACTCACGATTCTGTTGTTCATGTCTCTGACTGCATAATGCTATGTAATATTGCGTTTATATCAATTATGATTAAGTATTATCAGAAACGGTGTATTTTGTGATGCAATACCATGAAATTAGACTTTTTACATAAAGGCTGATTTTAACTATGGCTGTGAGCCCTTCACATCTCCCATTTATTTTATGCGCAAGTTTGTTATTTCCAATGGAGAATATTGGCAGGCGATTTTCCGGTGCACATAGTAGAAAGTATATGGAAGGCTGTGAGCGCGTCTCGAGTCACATGACGAGAACTGACCAATCAGCTTCAATTTCTACTCCAAAGAAAAAAAAATACAAAATGAAAAACGCCAAACAATGTTGTAATGTAGTTGATCAACATGCATAAAGTAACAACCAAATAAATCCATATAGCCAAAGAAAACAATATTAAATAGCTTACAGATTAGGTTATAGTTAATAAAATGAAACGATGCATGGAAAAAGTATTGAGCACATAAAGAAAGAGAGGTGTGGAAAGGCAGTTAAAGCCCAGACAGCCGCTGAAATTACTCAGCAGTTCCAGCAACCCTCTGCCCTTTATCATTGTAAATGAATAGTATCTGCTTCAGTCCAACATCTACGTTAGCAGGAGGATGAAGAGTAAACCAGGGTGGACATTTCAGCAAGACAATGATTCAAGACACAGCCAAGAAAACTCAAATGCTTTCAGAGAAAGAAAATCAAGCTTCAGAATGCTCCAGCTAATCACCTGACTTGAATCCAAATACAAAAAAGCTCCTATTTGAGAGATGAGACCACAGAACCATCAAGATTTTGACACTGTGGTAAAATCTGTCAAAAACCCACACCTAAGCAATGCATGCGACTTCATTTTCCATATGAGAGCACTTTTCTGTCATGTCGCTCGGCTAGTAACACTAGTGCAGAGACTAACACTGCATGCACTCTCTTCTTGTGTCACTTAACAGATGAGAAACCATAAATTTGCGCCTCTAAAATTCATCAATATCTCTTTCACCATAATATAATGATTTACAATGCCTGTCACTTCACATGAGACCATAAAGTCTGATCACTCCAAACACTGAATGCAACATAAATCCAACACGGTGATCAATAACATCACATCAGCATTACTACAGCGAGCTCCCTCTTTCAGCAGATTAAACATGTATGTGTCAAGTATACTGATCTAAATATGAGAAAGACAGAATGTGCTGAAGATTCCCAAGAAACCTGAAAAATGATGGTGTTATTGCAGTGAAAGAGGAATAGTTCACTTAAAAAAAAAAAAAAAAAAAAAAAGTAATTTATCAACCGTCATGTATGTCATTTTAACTTGTATGACTGTATTGCATAAGGAAACATAAAATAAAAAAATGTCATATATAGATGTAGATATTTTTTTATGAAAATAAAAAAATATATATTTTTAATTATATAAAATATTTTTTATTAAATTAAATGAAAAGCAAATTTGTAATGATAGGAAATGTGGAAAAAAATAGCAGAATTATATGATAAATGGTTTTATTGTTAAGCAAGGAATATCATAAAATTAAAAAAAATAAAAATAAATTATAAAATAAGATAAAAAAATATTACAATAAAATAAAATTATATATTTTGTTAATAAAATAAAATTTAATTAAAAATATTTTTAATAAAAAAAATTTATTAAATTAATGCAAATTTCTAATGACAGGAAATTTGGGGAAAATTCCAGAGTTATAAACGTTTTATTGTTAAGCATGGAATATCATGAAATTTTAAATAAAAATAAAATAAAATAAACATCTAACAAAAAATAAAAACCATGAAATAAAAAAATATAAAAAGTAATTTAACAAATTATAATAAAATCCCTGAAATTTAAGGTTTTAAATGCACATTTGAATGACAAGAAACATGGACTAAATTGCAGAATTCCAACCATTAAAAATGTATTTAGCATGAATTTATTGTTTAGCATGGAATATCATGAAATATATCATTAGGGTAATTAAAAAATAGAGCTTTTTTTATTCAGAATATATTAAGTAAATATATTTACTGTGAGCTAAAGTTATATGCTAAAAGTCTATTTTTATATCCAGCCCTAAATCAGTAAGTGTGAGTGTGTGCAGAGCTTATCAAAATGTTTCAAGTCAGATCTGAAGACCATAAAAATGTGTGTTTTTGCAGGCAACACTCATAGAGCTCCAAGTGTCACTTTCTGAAATTAGATCACCAGTTGTTGCCAAGTTGCGTCAGAATTCATTAAATTCACTTTTGCACATAAAAATAAAAAAGAGAAATATTGATGGCCAAAATTGTATTTATTGAGCAAAAACAAACTGACATTGTCTAAATCAGTGGTTGTCAAACTGTGGTACCACTAGTGGTATGTGGGCTTCCTTCTTGTGGTACGCGGATGAATCAAATATGTCATATGTACATGCTACATATATTTAAATAAATAATCAAAAATAATTTAAATATGAATATGATGACATAAAGCCTATATTTTTGAGGTCCAGGCAACATTTACAGGTGCTGATAAACCTGGAGGTTTTTTTTTTTTTTTTTTTTTTTTTAAGAACAGTAACTTACCGTTTTTAACTTTTAAAAGCACATTTTAATTGAAATGTTCTTAATATTGGGAACTGATATGCCTCATTTTTGAACTGTACAGAGCTTTAGCTGCTTTACTGGACCTAATACGCTACTGTATTTCAATACTGCTCATTATGGGGGGACTTGCAAAGACAACTTTTTTTTCTGAGGTGGTACTTGATGAAAAATGTTTGAGAACCACGGGTCTAAATTATCTGACCATTATTTCCACCAGATTCTCACCAAAGGCAGGTAACATTAAATAAAATAAATGGCCAAATCCATTGTTTTCTTCAGATTCTCAGCAAAGGCAGTAAAAATTCAACAAAATAACTGGTCAAATTCATCATTTCCATCAGATACTCATTAAAGGCAGTAAACAATAAATTAAATAATTGGTCAAATCCAGTATTTCCATCAGATTCTGACCAAAGGCAGTAAAGATTTAATAAAATAACCCGGTCAAATCCATTATTTCCAACAGATTCTCAGCAAAGGAAGAAAATAATATAAACTAACTGGTCAAATTTATTATTTCCATCAGATTCTGACCAAAGGCAGTAAAAATGTAATAAATTAACTGGTCAAATCCATAATTTCTATCAGATTCTCTTCAAATGCAGCAAAACATAACAAAAACAACTGGTCAAGTCCATTATTTCCATCAGATTCTTACCAAGGGCAGTACAAACTAAATAAAATAACTGGCCAAATCCAGTTATCTACTTTATATGCACCAAAATTCACATCCTCACATCCAACAGCGAAAGCAGTTCATCTGAAGGAGGATTTACCTTTTTTGCTGGGTGAAGCCCATGAAATGATCCGTCTGACCAGACAGCAGTTGAGCAGCACTTTCTTGGAAAGGCCATGATCCTGGCGAAACTGTGTCAGCTCTTCATCCCACTGTGTCCTCTTGACCGGGCTCGACATGCTCACTACAACTAATTCAAACCCAGAATCTGCTGTCAACATCTTTAACAGCATGTGGTGACACTTATTTGTCACTGAAATACTTATATATATATATTATCAAATATATATATATATATATATATATATATATATATATATATATATATATATATATATATATATATATATATATATATATATATATCACTATAATATATTTATTTGGTGACACTTTATAGCAAGGTCCGAGTACAGTTGATGCATTACTACAACACTCTAATGATGAGCAATTCACTGGTTATTATTTACCCTTGTGTATTGTTCAAGTTGACTACCCTTTCATTATGTTCAGGGCTGTATTGACCCCATTGACTTCCATTAAAATCACATTTTCTGATTTGCAAAGCCATCACAGCATGATAATCATGAATTCTTGATGCATTGTTGGTGTTTTCTCTGTTGGGAAGGGTTATAGGGAAATAAATTTCTTATTGTTTAAATTTTGTGTGTAGTGTATATTCCTGTACTGTGCGCATGACAGCGTGCCGCTATGCTAATATGAAAAACACTTGTTTTTGAATTCTGTGGAAAACAATTTCCTCCCCAGAGATAAACAAATACTGTCAGTGCATATTTCATTTGCTTGAAAATAACGAATGTGAAATATATTATTATTTTTTTTACAATATACTGTGTTAGACTGTAAAGTAAATCTTGCTGCATTGAATTTTTTGTAATGTAATGTGTGTTTATGTAGCGCATTTATATGGCCATACACTCAAAGAGCTTCACAATCATGAGAGGGGGACTCTCCTCACCGCCACCAGTGTGCAGCATCCACTTGGATGATGCGACAGCAGTCACGGGACAACGGCGCCAGAGCGCTCACCACACACCAGCTTTTGGAGGAGTGGAGAGACAGTGATAGAGCCAATTCAGTGGATGAGGATGATTGAGAGGCCATGATGGTTAAGGGCAGAAAGGGAATTTGGCCAGGATATCGGGGTCACACCCCTAATCTTTACGAGAAGTGCCATGGGATTTTTAATGACCACAGAGAGCCAGGACCTTGGTTTAATGTAGGGAGAAGACGGGAGAATCAAATGAACTTTTCAAGTCATCTTTACTTACATAAAAAGGAATCAGTCATATTTTTTACAGCATATACAGTAATACTTTGTGCACAATTAAATTTTTAGTCAGTCATTAAAAAAGGAAATAAAGCTTTTGAAAACTTCAAGGTGAATAATTATTTTCATATTTTTTCCCAAATGATAATTAACAGAGCAAGGAAATTTTCACAATATGTCTGATAATATTTTTTTCTTCTGGAGAAAATTTTATTTGTTTTATTTTAGCCAGAATAAAAGCAGTTTTGAGGTCAAAATTATTATTCGATATTCTACAGAACAAACCATCATTATACAATAACTTGCCTAATAACCGTAACCTGCCTAGATAAGCTCATTAACTTAGTTAAGCATTCAAACGGCAAAGAAGTTTCTTGAAAAATATTATGATTAGATATGATTAGATGATTAGAAATGTGTTGAAGAAATCTTCTCTCTGTATATATACACACAGTTATACAGCTGCTTTATTATTTCAATATTCCATTAATTTGATGCTTACATCTTTACACTATAAAAGCCATGCTTACATCCATTAAATGCTTTTAATTTAGAAAAAAAGGTTTAAGTAAACTTTGGAAGATTAATAATTATTGCAGAATCATTCATCATTTATGTAAACTAATGTTAACAAACTCAACCTTACTGTAAAGTGTTACCAATTCTACTTTCTTTCAGTTAAGAATGGTTGTCATTTTTCCCCAGCAGTACTCTTCCTGCACTAATAATAACAAATCTAAACAGTTTCCAATATAACCATAACAAACGTTACCACTACGTCTGCACCTGTTATATTATAGATTCACAATATTCTCTTTCACAAGGGCTTAAATACCGTAGCAGCAACTGGTGTGAGCACAAAAACGGATCTAACGTAAACACATTGCATCAAAACAACAAGAGCCAAAATAAAGCACATGTTCTACTTCAGGATATAACTCATCTACAGCTGAAGTCAGAATTATTAGCCCCCCTGAATTATTAGCTGATTATTTTTCTGCTTAACAGAAAGATTTCTTCAGCAAATTTCTACACATAATAGTTTTAATAACTCATTTCTAATAACTGATTTATTTGATCTTTTCCATGATGACAGTAAATAATATTTGACTAGATATTATTCAAGATACTAGTATGCAGCTTAAAGTGATATTTAAAGGCTTAACTAATTAGATTAATTGAGCAAATCATTGAATAATGATGGTTTGTTCTGTAGACAATTGAAAAATATATATTGCTTAAGGGGGCAAATAATATTGACCTTAAAATGGTTTTTAAAAAAATTAAAAAACAGCTGAAATAAAACAAATAAGGCTTTCTCCAGAGGAAAAAATATTATAGGAATTACTGTGAAATTTTCCTTGCTCTGTAAAACATAATTTGGGAAATATTCAACAAAGAATACTCACAGGAGGGCTCATAATGTTGACTTCATCTGTACATATTTAATTCAGTCTTAAGTGAAGCCGTGTTACTGAACCCACAAAAGAGTCCTGCACTCTCTCCTCCAACAAGAGTATTCGCTTACCTTGTGGCTGTGGAAGAGCTGCTGAACCTGCTGCGGCTACACAACAACACAGAGATGCTCAGGTTTCACGCCACTGTGCGCTTTCTCTTGTTTCGTGTGTGTGTAAAGAGGAGCGATCAGACTGTCTGCCGGTGGGCTCCAGTCTTGATTCGTCCCCCTCTCCAAACACCATCAGCATCTGCATCTTAGAGCGGCCAATCAGAGAGCGGCCAATCAGAGCGCGGCCAATCAGAGCATGGCGTCATCATTCATGTCAATGAAGGGATCTTTACTCACAGGACACAGGGCTGTACACATGAGAAGTAGACTTTTCTGATACACACACACACACACACACACACACACACACACACACACACACTGTCTACAAAAGGTACCCTACATACACACACGTATCATTCCCTGCCCTCACTGTCTCTCTCTCTCACATGCACTCAAGACACAGTATGCATACACACGTTTGTAATACTCTGCCCTCACTGTCACGCACACACTCACACACACACACACACAATGTCTTTTTGTCACTCACACACATACACACTGTCTTTCTCTGCCCTTACTGTCACACACACACACACACACTATGCATACACACACTTGTCTTTTTCTACCCTCACTGTCACACACAGGAACACACACACACACGCACACACACACACACACACACACACACACACACACACACACACACACACACACACACACACACACACACACACACACACACACACACACACACAGCCTTTCTCTGTCCTCACTGTCACACACAGGAACACACACATGCACGCACACACACTATGCACACACTTGTCTTTCTTTCTTATGCACGCACACACACACACACACACACACACACGCACGCATGCAGTATGTCTTTCTCTGTCCTAAATGTCACACAAAGAAATATACACACGCACACATGTACACACGCACACACACTATGCATACACACACTTGTCTTTCTCTACCCTCACTGTCACACAAAGGAACATACACACATGTATGTGCGGGCACACACACACAGCCTTTCTCTGTCCTCAGTCACACACAGGAACACACACATGCACACACACTATGCATACACACACTTGTCTTTCTTTCTTATGCACACACACACGCACGCAGTATGTCTTTCTCTGTCCTCAAAGTCACACACAGAAACATACACACGCACACGCACGCATGCATGCACACACGCACACACACTATGCATACACACACTTGTCTTTCTCTGTCCTCACTGTCACACACAGAAACATACACACACGCGCACACACACACACACACACACAATGTCTTTCTCTGTCCTCACTGTTACACACAGACACACACACACAAACACACTATGTCTTTCTCTGTCCTCACTGTTACACACACACACACGCACGCACACACACACACATTGAGCTAATAATGAAGTGCTGGATTGCAGACAGATTCCCCCGCTGCTCTGCTGCCATATTTAGCAACATTTAGACCCCCGATGTAGCCTCCCATAAAATCACTCAGCGTGCTGCATATACACAAATCAACAGGGCCAACTATGCTGAGAATGAGCACACACACACACACACACACACACTAAACACTTGATCCTGTCAGCCATGATGGAGATGCTGCAGAATAATGGCCACGTTTACATGCACATCATTTTAATCCCTGTAGTCTGCTTTATCTATAACATTATTTTCATTCATTCCTTTTTTCTTCAGCTTAGCCTCTATTTCAGAGGTCGCCACAGCGGAATGAACTGCCAACTATTCCAGCACGTTTTACACAGCGGATGCCCTTCCAGCTGCAACCCAGTACTGGGAAACATGTACGGCTGAATGCTCAACCTAGCTTAGCTTCTCTCTCCCTGTCTGTCAGTGTGTCTGTTGCAAACACAAGGGGGCGGAGCAAAGAGCTCCCACGCTCTGTTACATTGGGCGGGAAGCCGAAACTCTGAAGCAACACGCCCCTAAAATAGCCAGCTGTGTACACGCCCCCAACATGACACTTTTTAACACATTATAATAAAAACATCTGAACTGTGTGTTGAACTGAACCTAAACTGGCACACTCAGAAGAACCATAATATTTATAATAAATCATAAAAAAAGGGGTAAACTAAGTGCCCTTTAAGGCCAAATAGCAAATTACTGAATGAACTTATTTTTTTTTTTTTTTACAAAAAATCTGATTATTTACTACATGACTGTTCACTTCAACACATTACAAATAATAATTTGCGTGCACACACGCACACATGCACACACACACACATACACATACACACACACGCACACATGCACATACACATACACACACAGTCCCACTGTTTTCCCTGAGGGTGACTGTGAGTCACTGTGAAGGGATGTCCACATCAATTATTTAACTAATCTACTGAGTAACAAGAGATAACATGTAACACACTGCCAGCTGACCTGTTAAAACAACTCCTGAAAAAGTAAAAAAAAACACACACACACACACACACTGAGCGATGTTGATTTAAACTCAAGTCAGATTATACCTCAATCCAAAGTAAACTAGTAGACAATACTAATACATTTCCTCTTGAAATACATTTATTATATATGAAATCAATGTAATATAGAAATAAGTGTATTTAAAATACATGTATTACTGAGCAAACTGAGCCTTCAGTAAATTTGAAATGAATGCAATAATAGGAAATGCTCCAGATAAATAAAACTTTCACATTCAAATCTAAATAGCTGTGAATACCTGACACGTTGAAAAGGTAACGCTGTACCATAATAAAGCTTCACTTGATAAAATCGACTGCTCTATAAACAGCATTTACAGATATCCTTTCCTTTGTAAATACGCAGATCTGCCTGTTACTATTTTAGCTGTGTGTTCATCTGAAGGAAACTGAATGCTCATCAGTCAATCATACGCAAGCATTCAACAGCCCCTTAGTATATTCATTCATTCATTGATTCATTTTCTTGTCGGCTTAGTCCCTTTATTAATCTGGGGTTGCCAGAGCGGAATGAACCGCCAACTTATCCAGCAAGTTTTTACACAGCGGATGCCCTTCCAGCCACAACCCATCTCTGGAAAACATCCACACACAAACTCATATACTACGGACAATTTAACCTACCCAATTCGCCTGTACCGCATGTCTTTGGACAGTGGGGGAAACCGGAGCACCCGGAGAAAACCCACACAAACGCAGGGAGAACATGCAAACTCCACACAGAAACGCCAACTGAGCCGAGGATCGAAACAGCGACCCAGCAACTTTCTTGCTGTGAGGCGACAGCACTACCTACCCCTCCCCACTCAGTATAATGTAAATTAAATTAAACAAAAAGTATGACACTTTTTTTATGGTTTCATCTTTTAACAATAGCATCAGTCAGGCCTGGATTGGCTAATCGGGAGGACCTGGAATATTCCTGGTGGGCCGGTCCGTTTTTTGGCTGCGAGGGCCGGTGTCCCATAGCTGCTTGCACTCTCAGCAGTCACACTTTTTTTTTATTTATTTATTTTTATTTATTTGACCATAGCCTCGCTCTTTTTACTCATTATTTTGCCGCAGCTCCGCTCTTTTTATTTATTTTCTTGCAGCCCTGTGAGCAAAATGCAGCCAGAAGGTAAATGATGATGTAACTATCATTCGACCCCAAACATCGGCACCTTAGTGAATATAAGAATTTGAATAGTTAATATTAATGAATATTACACCTGCTCAATGAAAATCAGATGATTTACTACATTATTAAATCTGACAACTTAATCAGAAATCTAAAAAGGGGAGAAAAAAATTAAGCCATCAATAGAAAGTAATAATGTGGTTGAGAGTCTTGCAGATATCAGTACAACTGCACCAACGTAACAGAGCCGATGGGGTCCAGTGGTCAGCATGTTGCGTTATGACGCCGTTGACCCATGTTCAAACCTCACCAGAGTAATTTTTTTTCCATTTTTATTATAAGACATATAAGGGTCCCCTACTGGAAAAAAAACTGTTTAAACCAGCCTAGGCTGGTTGGCTGGTTTTAGCTGGTCGACCAGGCTGGTTTTAGAGGGGTTTTGGCCATTTCCAGGCTGGTCTTAGCTGGTCAGGCTGTGAGATGACCAGCTAAAACCAGCCAAAACCAGCTTTGTCCAGCTTAAACCAGGCTGGTCAAGCTGGTTTTAGCTGGTCACTTTCCAGCCTGACCAGCTAAGACCAGGCTGGTCTTGACAAATGGCTGGAAAAAACAAATGACCTTTTTAATTCCTGTTAAAGTGAAATGACCGGAAAGAAAAAAGGGAGAAGAGCCTGAAAAAAAAAACAGTAATGAAACATTTAAGTCAGAAAATCTGTCTTAATATAGAGAGCAAATGAACTCTGCTGAGTCTGTGCTAGATAATAATCATAATTTGAGTTTATTTACGACTGAGGACATTAATGTGCGCCTGATCTCCTCAGTAATTCAAATTTTATGGATTAAACAATGTCACACACAGTATGAAATGTATCTACACAATCCAGCCACTAGATGTCACTGTTGTACATCAATATTTATGCAGAACGTCAATGAGCTTTATAGTACTGTACGTCCGACACTGGAAGATTTACTGCCATGCAAGGCCCAATAAAATCCTACTTCATTACTCAAATTGGTGATGATTTATTCCTAAACTACAATCTGACACTACATGTGATTACTGAAAGGTTTGTTTAGAGCAGGGGTCACCAATCTCGATCCTGGAGGGCCGGTGTCCCTGCAGTGTTTAGCCCGAACTTGCCTCAGCACCAGGGGCGTTGCTAGGGTCGAAAGGGATAAGGGGCTTAGCCCCAAAGACCACCCCCCCCCCCCCCCCACCCCCCACCCCAACCAAAAAAAAAAACAAAAAACCCACTTTCATAAGTTGATCTACTCTAATCTTAATAATAGGATTCGAGATGGTTTAATGATAATTAAAGGGTTTTTGAGTTGACAGTCCATAACAATAAATTGTGAAGCTTTGTGACTTGTAACACTAAAAAAGAAAAAAAATTATAAATTACCCATTTCTTATTTACTATTCTGTTATGAGCCATATTATTCCCCTTGAGCCTCCTATCTCCTCTCCTGATTTGTAGTTTCTGTTTGTTGTTTGAAAATTAAAATTTCTGCATGTCTTCAAATCTGAAAATATGATTTATTTTATAGACCAAGTTGTTCAGTCCAATGTGATACAAAGCTACACACGTTTATTTGGACAGAGTGATTAACTGAGGTGTACTGTTGTCAAGATACTGGAATTTATAAATTCAATACCTCGCAAAATGTTGATATTCAATGGGCTTTTTTTAAAACAATTGTATCAAAAATTGTACAAAAAAATAAAGATTTAAATGCTAGAAATGTTTTTACTTCAAATTTCTTTAGAGGGAGATTTTTTTTTTTAGTTTTCCTCAAAATGGCTTTTTAAAATCATCTGCACGCGTTTATATAAAAGATCACTAAGTTTAACTGCTGATCTTTTGTTTTAACAGACTGTGATGATGATTATTAATATCCTGCTTTTTAAAGAAAGCTTAAAAGATGATAAAAAAGTTCCTTTATATAATCAAGTACGCTACTTAAGCACACAATGTCTAATCTTGCGGATTGAGGGCACGTATGCTGATCCTGATAGAAAAGGAAGAAAACTTTAGTGATGCTTTAATTTATTCCGACGATAAGAGAGTTGCATCAGAGAGCGTGTTTGATCTGTGACGGATCTGTTTGCACGCCTGTCTAGATTCTGTCGTATCTTTGATCTTACAAAAAAGTCACTTATGAATTATATAAACTTCAGCTGTGGACCCTGCGAATGTGAAGGCTTCACGACTTCTACAGTTAATGATCAGTGTCTAAGGATCGATGGTGTTGCTACATTCACCAGCAGTCATTAAAATACAGCTGACTGGCTGAACGAATCTACGTTGAATTACTTTTATGAGACCACACGTGAGGTAAGCAATGGATGACATTCAATCCCAAGGAGAATGCTAGTAATGACACCACATCCAATCCTAAACAATAACCTTCAGGACAGCTTAGCATTCATTAAAACCTAAAGCGGACCGAAATGTATGCTTGAGGAAATAGGGCAGTCCCCCCTCCCCAAAGAGAATTCACTTTAAAGTATTGCACGTCTTACAACAATCCTTTCCAGAACTCATCTCAAGTAATTTGATCATTAAGAATATAATGGTAACTCCGGCCCCTGCTCCCCCCGTCTGAAGGCTGCACTCTCTGGCATGACACCTGAGTAAGCAGAAACACTGTGAATATGTGGCATATACAAGCCTGGAGGGAACTTCTACACATGAAAGCGTGTCCGTTCTCCGTTTGGCCCCGGGCGTTCATAAACAAACGCCTTCTGTTCGCTCTGCCCCGAGAGTTTATTTGTGACTCGGGCTCTCTCGCGCCTGGCCTCGCTCCGACGGCAGATGCTCGGCGCTCACAATCCCGACGGGAAAAAACACAAATTGGCTCCAATGCAAACAAAACCTGGTGGAAGAATCC